>NW_025533680.1:417500-427500 GCF_020615455.1 Coregonus clupeaformis | reverse complement strand
CGGCAGGCTTTTGCAAATATCAGTCTGACAAGAAACACAGTTGCAGACAGGATTTCCGATCTTTCAGTGGATTTGGACAGCCAGTTGAAGCAAATAGTAAAGTCATTTATTGCGTTTTCGGTTTCAATTGATGAAAGCACGGACATTACAGATGTTGCACAACTGGCCATTTTCATCCGCGGAGTTGATGACACATTGACCGTCACCGAGGAGTTCGTGGAGTTGGTGCCGATGACAGATACAACGACAGCAGCTGATATTTTTACCGCACTCGTCGGCGCACTGGACAGGGTCGGAGTGGACTGGTCCTGCGCTGTCAGCCTGGCTACAGATGGTGCGCCCTCAATGATCGGGAAAAAAGCAGGCGTTGTGACAAAGTTCAGAGAGAAAGTGCAATCTGCAAATGGAGGACGTGATTTTTGACTTTTCACTGTATTTTGCACCAGGAGGCTTTGTGTTGCAAGTCATTGAAGATGGATAACGTCATGAAGGTGGTCATCCAAACTGTTAATTTCATCCGATCCAGAAGCCTGAATCACCGTCAGTTTGACGGCCTTCTCAGAGAGAAAGACCACATCTATGGCCTGCCATACCACACTGAGGTAAGATGGTTAAGCCGAGGTGCTGTGCTGAGGCGTTTCTTTGATTTACGAGAAGAAATTGAACAGTTCATGGAAGAAAAGGGCAAACCAGTGTTAGAATTTCATTCCGCAGAATGGATGCAGGACCTTGCATTTATGGTGGATGTTACAGAGCACCTGAATAACTTGAACAAACAGCTGCAAGGGCGCAACAAAGTTGTCACGCAGTATTATGACAGCATACGTTCTTTCAAGTTGAAGCTGTCATTGTGGGAGACGCAACTTGCCGGTGGTGATGCAGCTCACTTCCCCTGTCTGAAAAATGTGTGCGCGACCCAACATGTGGCAGACATGAAGCGGTTCAAAGATAAAATAACGGGACTGTTATGGGAGTTTGAGCAACGCTTTCAGATTTATGTTTATATGTTTTTATGTTGATGTGCTATTGTTTTTAATTTATTTTATTTTATTTGTATATTTAACCTATTCTTGACTCTGTGGTTCTTGCACTTGTTTGGGGAACAGGATTTCATTATTTGTATCTACATTTCTGCCTGAGAAATGACACCCTGATATAGTTCTGTGATCTGTGATATACTTCTGTGAATCACTGAGGCATTGTGTGTTTGTGTGTGTTTTGTCCTCAGAACTTTCAAATAACTTGAGGTGTTTCATGATTAATAGTGATGTTGTGTTTTTGGACACTGTCCTCAGGCTCCAGCTTTATGTTTATATGTTTTTATGTTGATGTGCTATTGTTTTTAATTGTTTTTATTTTATTTGTATATTTAACCTATTATTGACTCTGTGGTTTTTGCACTTGTTTGGGGAAAAGGATTTCATTATTTTTATCTACATTTCTGCCTGAGAAATGACACACTGATATAGTTATGTGATCTGTGAAACAGTTCTGTTAATCACTGAGGCATTGTGTGTTTTTTTGTTCTTTTTCTTTAGAATTTTCAAATAAACTTGACGTGTTTTATGATTAATTGTGATGTTGTGCTTGTACTATTTTGGACACACTGTCCTCAGGCTCCAGCTTTATGTTGTATGTTGATCGTATTAAAACAAAGAAAACAATCTGAAGTTGTTGTTTTTAAGTTATATATACCATGATTTTTCCGATCCGGCCTACTTGGGAATAGATTTTCCTCCATGTGGCCCCTGAGCTAAAATGAGTTTGACACCCCTGCTATAGACCATTAGGCCAGCCAATGTCCAATCCCAAGAGCATGGGGACTCTTAATTTGAAGGGACATTTTACACTATGGTTCTACTGATGCTGCTAAGGGAACAGAGATGAACCAGTCGAGTAGCTCGTGCAAAGCTACGCTAACAAGCATGTTGGGAGAATGAAACCACGGGGGATAAACGTTCAGGACAGGTAGTGAGTGAAAATGTAAAGTGACCCGTTCAGCCACTGCCTGGATTATTCCATGGAACTTCTTATACGTTTTTTTTTCTTTACAATGTTTTTCTTTACAATGTTTTTTTTGGAACAGATTCCAGTTGGAACGTTCCTCACTAAATATACCGCCCCCCAAACAACAACAACAACAACAACCCCCTCAAACAAACACAGAGACAGTCAGGCGATGAAATTACAGGATCATTCATACTAATTAGAAAGGCAGAAGCATGCATGATAAGAAATGGAGGCTCATTGTCACACCTGTGACATATGCTTTAAGATACAAACGTCAAATACATGTCGACAATCCTTCCTCCAAAAGGACCCTTCTATGGGATCACATGTCATGAAAATCCCCCAAAAGCCATGTTCTTCTTTATTTTCCTAGCTTCGTGAGGAATCACCCAAAGAACAAATTCACAATGGAAACCTTAGTCCTACCTGAACCACTCGTTGAGTCTTTGAAAGGAAGTTCAAATCCAAGGACACAGAAAGAATCCAATGGAACACGGTGATGTCATAGAGAATGATAGAGGCCTCTAGTGGCCAAAACCCGTATTATCATGGGCAGGGCCTTTGAGGGCTTCCACCATTTTAATTAATGTAGACAACTGGGTGGGACTTCCATCTTTATTGGCTGGCCACGCCTCCAACCACACCCGTACCTGCAGCCTTACAGGCGTACTGCCTAATAGCCAACTATCATCACAATACATTGTGTTAACACAGGATTGGCCGACTATCATCACAATACATTGTGTTAACACAGGCTTGGCCGACTATCATCACAATACATTGTGTTAACACAGACTTGGCCGACTATCATCACAATACATTGTGTTAACACAGACTTGGCCGACAATCATCACAATACATTGTGTTAACACAGGCTTGGCCGACTATCATCACAATACATTGTGTTAACACAGGCTTGGCCAACTATCATCACAATACATTGTGTTAACACAGGCTTGGCCAACTATCATCACAATACATTGTGTTAACACAGGCTTGGCCAACTATCATCACAATACATCGTGTTACAGTTTTTCTCCATTGGTTTGGCTCATTTCTTGAAACAGAAATTACATTCTCAAAACTCTAAGATCATTTGGCAAAACAGTCTTACAGTTCAGCACAACACTATAGCTCACTTGCAAAAGCTCATATCTCTCCTAAAACTGTTCACTCATGCTTCAAAACTAAATTCCTTTCCCATATAAGGAGTCAGTGCCACGAAAATGGCAAAGATCCTTCTCAATTGCTTTGGCTCATTTCTTGAAACAGACCGGACGTTCTCAACACTCTTGGTGCTTTAGCCAAAATAACGTGGATGGTTCGGCACAACACCATGGTTCACCTGCAAAAGCTCATACCTCTCCCAAAACAGTTCACGCATGTGTCAAAACTAAATTTCCTTCTCATTTAAACAGTCAGTGCCCCCAAAATGCTTCGTCCCTTTGGCATTGTGTAAGCACTGCAAGTCAAAATGTTTAGATGTTTTGTCACTATGGCAGAGGACCATTGAAATATCCCTCATGTCCACCTTTCAGTCTTAGCCCAGTCCTTCATTGACAATGGTTACTGTACTGTTTTTTGTCTAGCTAACAGAATACAATTGTGTATAAAACTGAAACAAATAAATAGGATTTTAGGGTAAGAGTAGCCTCCAAGGTTTGACATCACACATTGCACTCATACTGCCAAGGAAATTGTAACCATTATCATTCACACACATAAAGTAACTTCCATACATCAGAGTAAAAGAAAATGTATACAGCATAATATACTGTAATATAAACACACAAACAAAAAACAATGAAAATTATATGCAGCCTACAGTGCTGTAAATAAAGCTGGAGTTTCACAACTAACAGTTCTTCACTGGTCGCTGTCCTCACCCTCCTGGCCATCCACACGCTGCTGTCTGTCTGGCCACAGATTCTCGTCCACATCACAGCGTATATTCTCCCCTTGCGATGCAACGAGGGAAGAAACCGGCGTGCATGTCGCAACCATCCCCTACACTGATCTCCTGTAATATCCTCACACGCAGCGTCCATTGCATGGAGCAGGGACCTCTGATCTTGAGCCCGATGCTCATACACTCTCCACCTCCAAGCGGAGAAATACTCCTCAATAGGATTGAGGAAAGGAGAGTAAGGTGGTAGGAACACCATGACCATCCTTGGATGAGTAGTGAACCAGGCCCTGATGAGCGGGCCACGGTGGAAATTCACATTGTCCCATACAATGACATATTGTGGTAGGTGAGGCCCTACGAGACCGCTCTCATTTTCAGGGATCAAATCAACATGAAGGCGGTCCAAGAAGATGAGGAGCTTCTGTGTATTGTATGGGCCAAGACTGGGGATGTGAGTGGCCACACCATTCTCCGATATGGCAGCACACATAGTTATATTGCCCCTCGCTGGCCTGGGACATCCACCATGGCCCGGTGGCCAATAATATTACGGCCACGTCTTTGGCCCTTGGCCAGGTTGAAGCCAGCTTCATCCACAAACACGAGGATGTGATGGGTCTCGTTTCCTTCCAATGCCATTATTCTCTACAATAGCGTAAAAAAGAAAACATCAAATCAGTCATACAGAAGAGTCATACACTACAGTTACAGACAATTACATAGGAATGTTCTATGTTCTCCACAAGTTCAATATACTACTGGCCACTACTCCAGTGGTTCCAAACCTGGGGTACATGTACCCCTATGCAGAGGTACTACAGGGGGTATTTGACAGAAAGGGGAGGGGGGAAATCATCAATGACTAGACTTACTGAAATGTTACAGTAAAACCCACAGTATTAGATAGATTTACATGGGAGGCACTAATTGCAGCTCTTTGACCCCTTTTCTTATTGTATGTTATATTCTTCAAAATAAGGATTATAATGATAATTGCATCATACAGTAAGCTGCAGTTTTTAGGCGAAATGTTGAAGTCAGATAAATCAAATACTTCCATACCTGGATTACCTGGATACACAAATCAGGTAAAGTGGGTACTGAAGCCAAAAAAGTTTGGGAACCACTGCTTAATTGTAAAAATGTTATAATGATGGACAACCAGTAACTGACTTACATGTACATACTGGTACCGCAGCTCTTTCACTCTATCAGAGTTCCTCTCAAATGGTACCCTGTAAATTTGCTTCATTGTCATCTGATGCTTCTTCAATATCCGGTCTATTGTGGAGATGCTTATAGAGTTGACATTTTGGAATATGGCATTGTCTTGTAGGATTGCAGCGCGGATCTGTCTCAATGTGATGGCATTATTTGCCATCACCATGTTACAGATCTCTTGTTCTTGTTGTTCATTGAGAAGTTTTCCTCTGCCACCTGTGCAAGGTTGTCGTCCAATCCTAGATATAGAAGTCAAAGGACAACACTCCATTCGTAATGTATACCTTATGTATTCCTTACAGAATGAGTTACCTATGTAATTGTATTGTTGTTTTACTTACAGTAACTTTACCACAATTCTAATGCATCACTGCACAGTGACTGGAATACTACTGTAAACTGTATCATCAATACTGTAGAAAATAAACTATTCCATAGTTTATTTTCTCCAATGTTTTTCTTGTCATTTTTAGTATCATAACATCCCATTGAGGTAAGATATTACTGTAGGCCTATCACACACACACACTAAATGAATAGGTAAATATGTAAATAAATATATTTCTTGCTCTATGCACAGTGTCCTGTCCTATACAACATATAATTCCATCATTGACTGACTACATACCTGTTTTCCCTGCGAAAGGTTTGGATGATGGAGGAGACTGTTGAGCGAGGCACATTAGGCTGCACTCGGCGACCTGCCTCCGCCATTGTGAGGCCATGGTTGATGACATGGTCTATAATTGTGGCCCGAATTTCATCCGGGACAGCATGGTGTCTTCGTGCTCCCTCGGCCTCTTCCCCCTATTCCACCACCACGCACCCTTACTCCTCCTCCTCCTCTTCTTCTTCTTCCTCTTCCTCGAGCAGGCAGTTGCCCTTGTTCATTTACTTGGCCAGGTGCCTCCATGTTCAGAAATTGTACTGGTCCTGCATGGTCAAGCTCTTTACATACATGTTTGGCAGCATTCACAGTCATGGACAGCACCTGTCAGGTAACTAAACATACTGTTTGATTGGTCATCTGAGATGTGTGAAACTCCTCCTTCGTTAGTCAAGTTCTAGTTTCACCTGACTGTCAATTGCTGTAATAAATTTATCAAATGTTCCAAGGGATTCATATATGGTATTCATGGTATTATGTTCTTGACTAATTTTGACAATTGAACAGACTATTGTGCATGTGATGACTTATACAATGAAATGACGCTGACACGTTTTGGAGCGAACAACCATTAGACTGAGAATCAACAATCAGTTTAGATCAACAAGATCTATTCACTTGGAAATTGTGCTAAATGTAGGCTACCTGTACTTAATCATTTGCAAAGATGTACTGAGACATTGAGACATGTACTTAGACATTTGCAATTTGATGAAATGAATGAGAAATTCAATTCTGTTGTGAACAATTGCCAAGTGGTTTGGAGGTTTGTCCATGTAGTTTTGAGAATGTAATTTCTGTTTCAAGAAATGAGCCAAACCAATGGAGAAAAACTGTAACACAGGCTTGGCCAACTATCCTCACAATACATCGTGTTAACACAGGCTTGGCCAACTATCATCAAAATACATCGTGTTAACACAGGCTTGGCCAACTATCCTCACAATACATCGTGTTAACACAGGCTTGGCCAACTATCATCAAAATACATCGTGTTAACACAGGCTTGGCCAACTATCATCACAATACATCGTGTTAACACAGGCTTGGCCGACTATCATCAAAATACATCGTGTTAACACAGGCTTGGCCGACTATCATCACAATACATTGTGTTAACACAGGCTTGGCCGACTATCATCACAATACATTGTGTTAACACAGGCTTGTCCAACTATCATCACAATACATTGTGTTAACACTGGCTTGGCCAACTATCATCACAATACATTGTGTTAACACAGGCTTGGCCAAGTACATATATCAACACATTAATTTTCTAGTTTTATCATTTAATCATTTTCAGGGGCAATTTCATTTTGGCTTTATGCTTTCAAGTTACCACGTTCCATTCCCCATTACACTCTGTTCATTCTGCTCCAGTCACTGCCTATGCACACCACCCGGCTCCTCACTGCAAGCCTGCAGACATCAAGCATCTGTGCCACGTGTTGACGTGTGTTTATGTGTTTAAATGTTTATATGTTTATATTTATACTGGACAGAGAAGGAACCCTGGGGGCTTTTACAGAATGCTAATGTATTACACACACACACACACACACACACACACACACACACACACACACACACAACGCTGGAACCTTTGCCATGAGCTGTTAAAGCCATCGTCAGCCATCCTCCTCCTCCTCCTCCTCCTCCTCTTCCTCCTCTTCCCAATATTCTTCCTCCTCCTCCTCCTCCTCCTCTTCCTCCTCTTCCCAATATTCTTCCTCCTCCTCCTCCTCCTCCTCCTCTTCTGCCTCTTCCTAATATTCTTCATCTTCCTCCTCCTCCTCCTCCTCCTCCTCCTCCTCCTCCTCCTCCTCCTCCTCCTCCTCTTCCTCCTCTTCCTAATGTTCTTCCTCCTCCTCCTCCTCCTCCCCCTATTCCTCCTCTTCCTAAAATTCTTCATCTTCCTCCTCCTCCTCCTCCTCCTCCTCTTCTTCCTCTTCTTCCTAATATTCTTCCTCCTCCTCCTCCCCCTCCTCTTCCCCCTCTTCTTCTTCCTCCTCCTCCTCCTCCCCCTCTCTCTCCTCCTCCTCCTCCTCCTCCTCCCCCTCCGCCTCCCCCTTTTCTTCTTCCTCCTCCTCCTCCTCCTCCTCCCCCTCTTCCTCCTCTTCCTAATATTCTTCCTCCTCCTCCTCCTCCTCCTCCTCCTCCCCCTCCTCTTCCTCTCTTCCCTGCTAGGGCAGTATGATGTTATGAAACGTTTAGATCTAAATATATACGATGTAGACCATCTGACCTCTTTAGTTGAGCAGCCAGGTCACACCAGATCCACTGCAGTATTAAACGTTTGTCCAGGTCCCCAGGTGAACACCTATTTTCTATCTAGTAGGTTCGCAGCTTGCTACGGTGTTAAGCCGCAAGCTATGGCTTCGAGGATCGCGAGTTCAATCTCAGTGCTAGTTTAAACCTATCCCAAAACCTTAACCCTTACCTTAACCAGTCAGAATTAATGCCTAAACCATTTTTATCTGAGACATTCCCTTTGCCTTCCGGAGCCTTCCTACCCAGGTGTCTCAATGAGCTCTCACAGTCTCACTGCAGAATTAGATTTTTCTCTAAACTTCAAATTTCGAAGTTGCTCCAAATGTCAAATTTAGAAGTTGCTCCAAACGTCAAATTTAAAAGTTAAGGGTCAAGGTTAAGGGTTAAGGTTTGGGGTAGGGTAAAAAAAAAAAAAAAAAAAAAATGAGTGTCTGCAACTGGGATTGAACACGCAACCTTTTGATCCAGAGTCATGGGATTACATAACCTTAGCAAAACCCAAGTCTACTTGGCGGTAATAACGCTCACTGTTGCCCCTAGTGGTCGGTTTTGAAGGCATTTCCTTACTTCCTCATGACATGGACAGACGTCCAGTTTAGAAATCAATCTTGAGCAATCTGGCTGGTCTAAAACAGATATTAGACCCAGGTCAGTCTAGTTTCCCTTAAATCCCAAACTTAACGCGACAATCAGCAATTGAAACAATAACAAAACTACTCCCCACCCATTTCGGTAAAAAGCTGAGGGATGGAGCTGGATAAATGTATCCTCTCTCAATGTATAGACAGAGCTATGGATGCAAGGACTGACCATCCACGATATCAACATTATAACTCTAACCTATACAGACCAAGGACTGACCATCCATGATATCAACATTATAACTCTAACCTATAGAGACCAAGGACTGACCATCCACGATATCAACATTATAACTCTAACCTATACAGACCAAGGACTGACCATCCACGATATCAACATTATAGTTTTAACCACGTTTTGATGCTATACAGTGTTGATGTTTATGTTGTTTACAAACATTTGCATAAAATAAGTAATTATTTTGGGTTCTGACGGGGTACCACTGTCACGGTACTGATGTGGATGCGGTGGTGAAGTCAGGCGCAGGACACAGAGGATAAGTCAAAACGACTTTACTGAAATACTTGAACAAATACAAAATAAATGGCCTCGAAACACCGGAGGCGAATTAATACGCGAAATGCGTAAAAACACCCACAAACAAAAGTACCGAACCTCGACACCAAACGACAGGCGGACAATAACACACAACTACCAAACATAACACAGGGAAACTTATAGGTGACATAATCATGACAGAATACGAAACAGGTGCACTTAACTAGACATGACAAAACAAACATCGAAAACATCAATCGGTGGTAGCTAGTACTCCGGGGACGACGAACGCTGAAGCCTGCCCGAGCAAGGAGGAGGAGCAGCCTCGGCTGAAACCGTGACATTGCCACAGTGGAAGCATGTGACTTGATTTCCTGGTCTCTGATTTTCAGTTGAAACTCTGTGATCAACTTTTTATTCATTTGAAAGGAACACAGACAAGAACAAATAGCAGCAGGAATGTTTATACAACTAGAGACACAATACTGTTAAAATATATATCAGAACAAATAGCAGCAGGAATGGTTATACAGCTAGAGACACAATACTGTTAAAATATATATCAGTATATTATGGAAACTAGTTATTGCAGATAAATACAATTATAATAAACCACATATACAAATTGTGTTGTTTGGCTAGCCCCATGGATCCTAGCAGTGGATAGTTCTAAATAAATGATATCTATAAAAGTGCTGATCCAATGAAGTGTGGTGGTTGCCATCTTAGTTCCAACATATTTTTAGCTGCTGTCCAACCTGACAACATTATACGTCTTT
>NW_025533680.1:260000-412500 GCF_020615455.1 Coregonus clupeaformis | reverse complement strand
TCAGGTGGGTCAGTGTGTCAGAGGAAACTCTGTAGAAGGACAGAGTGCCGGCTGGCCAGTCCAGATACACTCCTACTCTGTGGGAGCTGGAGGAGGGGACGTCTATGGTAGTGGGCTTATCATTGTGCCTGGCAGAGTAACTGTTTTCAGAGCAAGTCAGACTCCAGGACTTGTCATTGTGTCCAAGCCCACAGCCATAACCATTTCCTCTCCTTCTGATTCCTTTATATGCCACTCCTATACCAGCCCTTCTCCCACTCCTCTCTACCTCCCAGTAACAGCGCCCAGTCAGACCCTCTCTACACAGCACCTGCTGCCAAACATCAAATCTCTCTGGGTGATCAGGATACGGCTGCTCCTCTCTACTCCTATATGTCACCTTTCTGTTCTCCTCAGACAGAGAGAGGAATCTGTTTGCTGTGTTTGGGTCCAGTGTGAGATCACAGACATCTGATGGATGAAACCAGACACAATATTAGAAATCATCATCATTCACATTAGAATGTTAACTCACTTTTCACTAATTCATTTAATGTAGATGTTTCTAGGTATCAAAAGGAGAAGTTAAGGTAATTTGAGACTTGTTCAATGATCATATGTTATACTGTATGGTAATATAAAACACACTTATTCCCATTAATTACACACACACACATCCTGAACACACACACACACATCCTGTACACACACAAACACATTGAACACACACTCACACCTGTATGCATGCATGAACACACACACACATCCTGAACACACACACACTGGAAACACATCCTGAACACACACTGGACACACACACATCTTCATGCATGAACACACACACACATTTCTAAAGTAACACGAACACGCCACACACACATCCACAGACACACACATTGTCAAAGCAACTCTTTGTAAACTTTGGTGTCCCTGATTTGTGCTTCTGTAGAACTTCAGCTGATATTTAATATGACCAAGTAAGTAATGATGGTAGTCTTTGACTTCACTTGAATTAAGACTTATTCTTAGTCATATTCTTCCCAGCAGTCAACACTCACATTTTCTAAGTCCAGGTTTCATTGTGTTCTCTCCACCATGTTCCACACTGTAGCAGTAAGCAGAAGAACAGACAGTCATTGAGGGATACACCTGAACTCACACACACACACACACACACACACACACACACACACACACACACACACACACACACACACACACACACACACACACACACACACACACACACACACACACACACACACACACACACACACACACACACACACACACACACACACAGTCTTTATATAACTTAGTCCAAGTGGTGGTCAGAATGTTTGTCTTAACTAGCCTGATAACTCCAACATGTCGGATATGAACATTGACATAAACCCTCTACATACTTGAGTTTCTCCAGTCTCCAGTGTGGATCCTCCAGTCCAGCAGAGAGCATTCTGACTTCTAAATGTCCTGGGTCATTGTTACTCAGATCCAGCTCTCTCAGGTGTGAGGGGTTTGACCTCAGAGCTGAGATCAGAGAAGCACAGCCTTCCTCTGTGACTAGACAGCGTGACAGCCTGCAAAGAGTCAAATCATATTAAAACCACACTGCTATTCTTTGGTGGTGAAAATAGTGGCAGTATATTTTCAACATATTCAGATACACCAGTGTCCTGAAACCTGCCATATCTATTCATAAACGAATGTATCATTATTAGAAATGACAAATTATCAAAGTATTGCTTGTAGATAGAAAAATGCATATGACAAATATTTGAGTAGACTGACCAGAGCAGTTTAAAAAGCTGTATCAGTCAAAAGACAGACAGTGAGGTATCAGATTTAGATTGTATTGAGTATACAGTCCACACCATATCTATTTTGACAGTGAAGCTAACATTTTAAATGTGGCTCTGTACTCCAGCATTTTGGATTTGAGATCAAATGTTTCATATGAGGTGACAGTATATAATGTCACTTTATATTTGAGGGTATTTTCATACATATCTGTTTCACCATTTAGAAAAATAAAAGCCCTTTATGTATCTAGTCCCCCTATTTGAAGAAGTCATAAGTATTCTGACCAATTCACTTATAGTGTATTAAAGTAGTCCAAAGTTTAGTATTTGGTCCGATATTCTTTGAATGCAATGACTAAATCAAGCATGTGACTGCCATGATTGCGAAAGATCATGAATGAATCATGCATAATAATGAGTGAGAAAGTTACAGAGGCTACAACAAAACATGTTAACCTCTCACCATTACCACTAACAGAGGGGGTATGATCCTTGTTCCTCTGTAACTTTCTCATTCATCATCATTCACGATTCATTCATGATTATTCATAATCATGGTAGCATCCACATGAATGTAGAAGTGTTCAGAAACATATTCTATTCTTACTGACAATACAAGTGAAGTGACTCCAAAATGACAGGACATTATTCACCATTCAGTTTCTATTGTGAAAAAAATTAACCAAAACACAACCAAAACAAACTGCAAATGCATTCAACAAGTTTGTAGAATCACAAGCTTGATGTAATCACTTCAGGTAAGGAATATGTGACCAAATACTAAACTTATGACTAAATGAATTTGTCCAAATAATTACGACTTCTTCAAATGGGAGAATAGACACATAAAATGCTTTCATTTCTAAACAGTAAAACAGACATGTCCTCTGTAGCTCAGCTGGTAGAGCACGGCGCTTGTAACGCCAAGGTAGTGGGTTCGATCCCCGGGACCACCCATACACAAAAAAAAATATATGTATGCACGCACGACTGTAAGTCGCTTTGGATAAAAGCATCTGCTAAATGGCATATTATTATTATTATTAAAAACCTAAAATAAAAGGTGACATTCTGTACTGTTGCCTAATATGAAACATTATATCTCAAATCCAAAATGCTGGAGCATAGCACCAAATGTAAAACTGTAAGCTTCACTGTCCAAACACATATGGTGTGGACTATGTGTGCCTGGTAAACACATGTGGATCTGGTGAACAGTTATCACTTGTTGACAAACTACAGAAATACTGACCTCAGAGTCTCCAGTTTACAGTGGGGATTCCCCAGGACAGCAGAGAGCAGCTTCACTCCTGAATCCTTCAGGTCATTGTTACTCAGATCCAGCTCTCTCAGTTGTGAGGGGTTTGACTCCAGAGCTGAGACCAGAGAAGCACAGCCTTCCTCTGTGACTAGACAGCCTGACAGCCTGTAAAGAGTCAAATAATATTAAAACCACACTGCTATTCTTTGGTGGTGAAAATAGTGGCAATATATTTTTTCAACATATTCAGATATATCAGTGTCCTGAAACCTGCCATATCTATTCATAAATTAATGAATGTTTCATTATTAGAAATGATCATATATCGATTGTAGAGAGAAACATGTATAGTACGAATATTTGAGTAGACTGACCAGACCAATTTAAAAAGCACTATCAGTCAAAAGACAGACAGTGAGGTATCAGATTTAGATTGTATTGAGTATACAGTCCACACCATATCTAGTTTTACAGTGAAGCTAACATTTTAAATGTGGCTCTATACTCCAGCATTTTGGATTTGAGATCAAATGTTTTATATGAGATGACAGTATATAATGTCACCTTTAATTTGAGGGAATTTTTATACATATTTGTTTCACCATTTAGAAAAATAAAAGCCCTTTATGTATCTAGTCCCCCTTTTTTCAAGAAGTCAAGTATTCTGACCAATTAACTTATAGTGTATTAAAGTAGTCAAAAGTTTAGTATTTGGTCCCATATTCTTTGAATGCAATGACTAAATCAAGCCTGTGACTGCCATGATTGAGAGAGATCATGAATGAATCATGAATAATAATGAGTGAGAAAGTTACAGAGGCTACAGCAAAACATGCTAACCTCTCACCATTACCAATAACAGAGGGGGTATGATCCTTGTTCCTCTGTAACTTTCTCATTCATCATCATTCACGATTCATTCATGATTATTCATAATCATGGTAGCATCCACATGAATGTAGAAGTGTTCAGAAACATATTCTATTCTTACTGACAATACAAGTGAAGTGACTCCAAAATGACAGGACATTATTCACCATTCAGTTTCTATTGTGAAAAAAATTAACCAAAACACAACCAAAACAAACTGCAAATGCATTCAACAAGTTTGTAGAATCACAAGCTTGATGTAATCACTTCAGGTAAGGAATATGTGACCAAATACTAAACTTATGACTAAATGAATTTGTCCAAATAATTACGACTTCTTCAAATGGGAGAACTAGACACATAAAATGCTTTCATTTCTAAACGGTAAAACAGATATGTGTGAAAAACCTAAAATAAAATGTGACATTCTGTACTGTTGCCTAATATGAAACATTATATCTCAAATCCAAAATGCTGGAGCATAGCACCAAATGTAAAACTGTAAGCTTCACTGTCCAAACACATATGGTGTGGACTATGTGTGCCTGGTAAACACATGTGGATCTGGTGAACAGTTATCACTTGTTGACAAACTACAGAAATACTGACCTCAGAGTCTCCAGTTTACAGTGGGGATTCCCCAGGACAGCAGAGAGCAGCTTCACTCCTGAATCCTTCAGGTCATTGTTACTCAGATCCAGCTCTCTCAGTTGTGAGGGGTTTGACTCCAGAGCTGAGACCAGAGAAGCACAGCCTTCCTCTGTGACTAGACAGCCTGACAGCCTGTAAAGAGTCAAATAATATTAAAACCACACTGCTATTCTTTGGTGGTGAAAATAGTGGCAATATATTTTTTCAACATATTCAGATATATCAGTGTCCTGAAACCTGCCATATCTATTCATGAATTAATGTATCATTATTAGAAATGATCATAATATTGCTTGTAGAGAGAAACATGTATAGTACGAATATTTGAGTTGACTGACCAGAGCAGTTTAATAAGCAGTATCAGTCAAAAGACAGACAGTGAGGTATCAGATTTACCGTATTTTCCGCACTATAAGGCGCACCGGAGTATAAGCCGCAGCAGCTAAATTGAATGATGTGTACATATATAAGCCGCACTGGACTATAAGCCGCAGGTGTTTTAATGTTTAATTACATTATGTAAGGGTTCGTGCACAGAGGGGATTGTCGGGAAAGAGATGGCTGCTTGAGGAAGCTCCCATTTATTAACATTTCAACAAACAAGTTGCATATTTGCATAACGTATTCCAGCAAAATTAGTTAATAGCGTCGCAATCATTTAACCACTTAACTTTGGTTATTTTTGAAAAACCTTGAAAAAGTGTGCACATCTTTGAATATTTATCGACATTACAGCCTACAGTAGTCCGATAACAAAAAACAAAGCTTACAGCGCTTGACGAGGCAATATCAATGGCTAAATTAAATGTGTTTTTTTTAAAGTGCAAAATAAAGTGCCTGTAACACGACAGTAAGCGTGTAAACCTAAAGTTGCAGCAACACGGCTGCTTAAAATATACGGTAATCAGCCTACCAGAAAAGTCATTAATCCTCGTCTTCATCTTTTAGGCTAAGGTGCAGTACACGGCTGTAACCAGAAAAGTCAAGTCATTAATCCTCATCTCCGTCTTCTTCCTGCGTACTAAAGCCACCAAAGTCCTCATCTTCAGTGTCGGAAACGAACAGGCTCAGGGTGGCTTCGTCAGCCACTCTCCTCTCTCCTTCGTTGACGCTCTCAAAACCAACGAACTCCTCTTCGTCACTGTCGGAATCGAACAGCCTCTGAAGGGCCTCAGCTGTGGCGGCGTCCTCCTCTTCATCACGCAGCAGTCCAGCCTTTCGGAACCCGTTAATGATCGTGGATGTTTTGACACTTCTCCACGCTATCAGGATCCACTCGCAAACTTGAGCGAAAGTTGCTTTTCGCATGCGACCAGTTTTGGTGAATGATTTATCGCCGCTAGTCATCCACGCCTCCCACTGAACGCGTAGTGCCACTTTGAACGCACGATTGACACTGATGTCGAGTGGCTGCAGATGCTTCGTTGTGCCCCCAGGAATCACAGCTGGAATGGAGTTTGTGCTCTTGATGGCTGCTTTCACATAATCCGTTATATGGGCCCTCATGCTGTCCAAAACGAGCAAAGCTTTTTTTTGGCGAAAGAATCCTCCACTCATTCAGCCACTCATTCAGCCACTCATTCATTACGCTTTCCATCATCCACCCTTTCTTGTTGACTTTAAAGGAGATGCCGTTCAGGATCTTTTCTTTTGGCATCGTAATCCGCTTAAAAATCACCATTGGCGGAAGCTTTAATCCAGATGCTGTGCAGCCAAGAACACAAGTGAAATTCGTTCTCTCGTGGCCAGCGGTTCTCAACGTGATGGACGGTTCACCTTTCTTGTTAACAGTCCTAGTGAGAGGCAGGTCAAACGTCAAAGGCACTTCATCCATATTTATGATCTGGTCCGGTCCGATGGAATATTCCTCTATCATTCTTTGTGTGAATTCGCCGAAGTTTGTTATTTTTTCCTGGTAGTCGGGAGGGAGTTGCTGACACACAGTCGTCCGCGCCCTGATGGAGAGTCCCTTTCGTCTCATAAATCTGAAACACCAGGATGGTCCACCTCTAAAATTTTCAATTTTCATTTCGGTGATGACTGTTTCAGCTTTCAGTCGGATCTGCACGGTGGAAACACCTCGGCCGTCTGCTCTCTGTGTGTTCACCCAATCTTCAAGAAAGTCTTCAAGTTCGGGCCATCTGCTTTTATTACCTCTGAAAGCTTTTTTTGACTTTTTGCATTGAGACAGTTCTTCCCGCTGGCGTCTCCAACGTCTCACCATTGACTCATTGATGCCAAGGCTACGTGCAGCAGCTCTATTTCCTTCTTTTACAGCCAGATTGACTGCCTTTAACTTAAAAGCTGCATCATATGCATTTCTACGTTTGTTTTCCATAATGAGGGTTTGTGCATGAAAACTTCCTTTGCACAAACTGTCTCGCTCTCGTAATGTCTGTCTGTCTTGCTCTCGTTCTGTCTCTCGTTCCGTCTCTCGTACCACTCTCGGTTCCACTTTTACTTTTGCACGCTACCTGTCTCACTCTTTTCCGGCCTCCAGCTTTTCCTGCTGGAGCCCGCCGCTTAAAGGTGGGGGGCGCGGACCGGTCATAGAGCCCATAGAGTTAAAGTTGGTGGACTGTAACCTGTAAAATCCATAGATTTAGGAGGTCTTCTAGGGGCCGTTAGCTGTAAAAATCCATAGATTAGCCGCACCGTTATATAAGCCGCAGGGTCGAAAAATGGGAAAAAAGGCGCGGCTTATAGTCCGAAAATTACGGTAGATTGTATTGAGTATACAGTCCACACCATATCTATTTTGACAGTGAAGCTAACATTTTAAATGTGGCTCTATACTCCAGCATTTTGGATTTGAGATCAAATGTTTCATATGAGGTGACAGTATATAATGTCACCTTTTATTTGAGGGTATTTGAATACATATCTGTTTCACCATTTAGAAATGAAAGCACTTTATGTATCTAGTCCCCCACTTTTGAAGAAGTCATAAGTATTTTGATAAATTCACTCATAGTGTATTAAAGTAGTCAAAAGTTTAGTATTTGGTCCCAAACTCGTTGGTTGCATTTGCAGTTTGTTTTGGTTGTGTTTTGGGTTATGTTTTGCCAGATAGTAACTGAATGGTGGATGATGACTGGAGTAATTCTCTGTCTAAGTGAGTAGGTAACATGTTTCTAAACATTACTAAATTAATCCTGATGATGACATGATTAAGAAAAATCATGAATGAATCATGAATATTAATGAGTGAGAAAGTTACAGAGGCTACAACAAAACATGCTAACCTCTCACCATTACCAATAACAGAGGGGGTATGATCCTTGTGCCTCTGTAACTTTCTCATTCATCATTATTCACGATTCATTCATGATTATTCATAATCATGGTAGCGTCCACATGAATGTAGAAGTGTTCAGAAACATCTTCTATTCTTACTGACAATACAAGTGAAGTGACTCCAAAATGACAGGACATTATTCACCATTCAGTTTCTATTGGGAAAAACATCATCTAAAACACAACCAAGACAAACTGCAAATGTATTCAACAAGTTTATAGAATCACAAGCTTGATGTAATCACTGCAGGTAAGGAATATGGGACCAAATACTAAACTTTTGACTAAATTAATATGTCTAAATAATTATGACTTTTTCAAATGGGAGAACTACATAATAAAGTACTTTCATTTCTAAACGGTAAAAAAATACAGTGAGGGAAAAAATATTTGATCCCCTGCTGATTTTGTACGTTTGCCCAATGACAAAGACATGATCAGTCTATAATTTTAATGGTAGGTTTATTTGAACAGTGAGAGACAGAATAACAACAAAAAAATCCAGAAAAACGCATGTAAAAAATGTTATAAATTTATTTTCATTTTAATGAGGGAAAAAATTATTTGACCCCTCTGCAAAATATGACTTAGTACTTGGTGGCAAAACCCTTGTTGGCAATCACAGAGGTCAGACGTTTCTTGTAGTTGGCCACCAGGTTTGCACACATCTCAGGAGGGATTTTGTCCCACTCCTCTTTGCAGATCTTCTCCAAGTCATTAAGGTTTCGAGGCTGAAGTTTGGCAACTCGAACCTTCAGCTCCCTCCACAGATTTTCAATGGGATTAAGGTCTGGAGACTGGCTAGGCCACTCCAGGACCTTAATGGGCTTCTTCTTGAGCCACTCCTTTGTTGCCTTGGCCGTGAGTTTTGGGTCATTGTCATGCTGGAATACCCATCCACGACCCATTTTCAATGCCCTGGCTGAGGGAAGGAGGTTCTCACTCAAGATTTGATGGTACATGGCCCCGTCCATCGTCCCTTTGATGCGGTGAAGTTGTCCTGTTCCCTTAGCAGAAAAACACCCCCAAAGCATAATGTTTCCACCTCCATGTTTGACGGTGGGGATGGTGTTCTTGGGGTTATAGGCAGTATTCTTCCTCCTCCAAACACGGCGAGTTGAGTTGATGCCAAAGAGCTCGATTTTGGTCTCATCTGACCACAACACTTTCACCCAGTTCTACTCTGAAACATTCAGATGTTCATTGGCAAACTTCAGACGGGCATGTATATGTGCTTTCTTGAGCAGGGGGATCTTGTGGGCACTGCAGGATTTCAGTCCTTCACGGCGTAGTGTGTTACCAATTGTTTTCTTGGTGACTATGGTCCCAGCTGCCTTGAGATCATTGACAAGATCCTCCCGTGTAGTTCTGGGCTGATTCCTCACCGTTCTCATGATCATTGCAACTCCACGAGGTGAGATCTTGCATGGAGCCCCAGGCCAAGGGAGATTGACAGTTCTTTTGTGTTTCTTCCATTTGCGAATAATCGCACCAACTGTTGTCACCTTCTCACCAAGCTGCTTGGCGATGGTCTTGTAGCCCATTCCAGCCTTGTGTAGGTCTACAATCTTGTCCCTGACATCCTTGGAGAGCTCTTTGGTCTTGGCCATGGTGGAGAGTTTGGAATCTGATTGATTGATTGCTTCTGTGGACAGGTTCCTTTTATACAGGTAACAAACAGAGATTAGGAGAACTCCCTTTAAGAGTGTGCTCCTAATCTCAGCTCATTACCTGTATAAAAGACACCTGGAAGCCAGAAATCTTTCTGATTGAGAGGGGGTCAAATACTTATTTCCCTCATTAAAATGCTAATCAATTTATAACATTTTTGACATGCGTTTTTCTGGATTTTTTTGTTGTTATTCTGTCTCTCACTGTTCAAATAAACCAACCATTAAAATTATAGACTGATCATTTCTTTGTCAGTGGGCAAATGTACAAAATCAGCAGGGGATCAAATACTTTTTTCCCTCACTGTATATGTATAAAAATATTTAAATAAAAGGTGACATTCTGTACTGTTGCATAATATGAAACATTGTATCTAAAAACCTAATTTAAAACTGTAAGCTTCACTGTCCAAACACATATGGTGTGGACTATGTGTGCCTGGTAAACACATGTGGATCTGGTGAACAGTTATCACTTGTTGACCAACTACAGGAATACTGACCTCAGAGTCTCCAGTTTACAGTGGGGATTCCCCAGGACAGCAGAGAGCAGCTTCACTCCTGAATCCTTCCAGGTCATTGTTACTCAGATCCAGCTCTCTCAGGTGTGAGGGGTTTGACTTCAGAGCTGAGACCAGAGAAGCACAGCCTTTCCCTGAGACTCCACAGCCTGACAGCCTGCAAAGAGATCATCATGATTTCACAAACACAGTTAATTTAACACCAGTAGTGTAGAAGGACAATGGCAGATGCATTTGGTTTATTCTCTTAAACAACATATAGATTCATCTTCCGTCTCCTAAAATTGTATGGTTATAATGGTTTACTAATGTGAAAATCAATGCATTTATTCAATATGTTTTTCAATAGAATATTATATAGATTTTATAATACATATTTTACTCTAAATTTAATATTTCTTGCTGATGATTTTATGTACTCACAGAGCAGCTCTGGAGGCTTTGACCACTGGCAGCAGCCTCAGAAGACCTTCCTCTGATCTGGAGTATTTCTTCAGGTCAAACACATCCAGCTCCTTTTCTGAAGTCAGCAACACAAAGACCAGAGCTGACCACTGTGCAGGTGACAGTTCTTCTTCTGAGAGACTTCCTGATCTCAGGTAGCGTTGGATCTCCTCCACTAGAGAATGGTCATTCAGTTCATTCAGACAGTGGAACAGATTGATGCACCTCTCTGGAGAGTGATTCTCCCTGATCTTCTCCTTGATGTACTTGACTGTTTCTTCATGGCTCTGTGAGCTGCTTCTTGTCTTTGTCAGTAGACCTCGTAAGTGCTTCTGATTGGACTCCAGTGAGAGGCCCAGAAGGAATCGGAGGAACAGGTCCAGGTTTCCTGTCTCACTTTGTAAGGCTTTATCCACAGCACTCTTGTAGAAGGTATTTTTACGCTTGTGTCTGATCCTCACAGAAAAGTTACTGGACGTTGATTGAGGTTTGGCCATTAGATTCTCATTGTTGTTGATGAATGAGAGGAACACATATACAGCAGCCAGAAACTCCTGAATGCTCAGATGCACGAAGCAGTACACCTTGTCCTGGTTCAGCACATTTTCCTCTTTAAAGAGCTGTGTGCACAATCCGGAGTACACTGAGGCTTCATTGACATCAATGCCAGCCTCTGTCAGGTCTTCTTCATAGAAAATTAGATTGCCCTCAACAAGCTGTTGAAAAGCCAGTTTTCCCAGTGACAGAATGCTCTCTTTATTCCAGTGTGGACCTGTCTCTTCTTTCCCAAGATACTTTTCATTCTTCTGTTTGGTATGAAACACCACAAGGTGTGTGTACATCTCAGTCAGGGTCTTGGGCATCTCTTCTCTCTTGTGTTTCAGCATGTGTTCAAGGACTATTGCAGAAATCCAACAGAAGACTGGAATATGGCACATGATGTGGAGGCTCCTTGATGTCTTTATATGTGAGATGATTCTGCTGGCCAGGTCCTCATCACTGAATCTCTTCCTGAAGTACTCCTCCTTCTGTTGGTCATTGAACCCTCGTACCTCTGTCACCTGGTCAAAACACCCTGATGGGATCTTATTGGCTGCTGCAGGTCGGGTAGTTATCCAGAGGAGAGCAGAGGGAAGCAGATTTCCCTTGATGAGATTTGTCAGCAGAACATCCACTGAGGTTGACTTTGTGACGTCACAGCAGATATTGTTCTTCTGGAAGTCTAGGGGCAGTCGGCACTCATCCAGACCATCAAAGATTAACAGAACTTTGTACTTGTCGTAGTTGGAGATTCTTGATTCTTTGGTTTCCATTGAGAAGTGATTGAGAAGTTCAATGAAAGTGTGATTGTCCCCTTTCATCAAATTCAGCTCCCGAAAAGGGAATGAAAATACAAATTGGACATCCTGATTTGCTATTCCTTCAGCCCAGTCTAGAATGAACTTCTGCACAGAGACTGTTTTTCCAATGCCAGCGACTCCCTTTGTCACCACAGTTCTGATACGTTTGTCTTGTCCAGTTAAGGGTTTGAAGATGTCGTTACATTTGATTGCAGTCTCTGGTCTTGCTTGTTTCCTGGTTGTTTTCTCAATCTGTCTCAGCTCATGTTCATTATTGACCTCTCCTGTTCCACCCTCTGTGATGTAGAGCTCTGTGTAGATCTTATTGAGAAGTGTTGGGTTTCCTTGTTTAGCGATCCCCTCAAATACACATTGAAACTTCTTCTTTAGATTAGATTTGAGTTCACGTTGGCAAATCACAGCAAGCTCATCTGAATGAAGAAATAACACAGAGGATATTAATATTACATATGTTTTATTGCCTACAGTATTGTGGGACTGTGTTATAAAGTTTGAAGATGTCACTAGGTGTTATGTTAAGGCTGCTACAATATCACTGAGTTACACAGCTACTTTAGCTGTACTTTAGCTACAGCTTTTAAAAGTTTGTTATAAAACAGCATTCAACATGAGGCAGACAGATTTTACTTTTCTCCAGTGTGTCAGCAAGCTCCTTCTGGTTCATTTTCCTCAGGACATGCAGTGTGATCTTCAGAGCCCCCTCTCTGGCACTGCTCTTCTGCTTCTCATCTTCAGCATCCACCACTTCCTTGTCCTGCTTCTGACCCTCAAAGCCTTCCGGGAGTTCTGGACTAAGAATCCTCTTGAACATCTTCAGCTCGTTCTTCACAAATGTCATAATATTCTCTTCAAGCAACTGAAATAAATCAAGTAAATCAGTTAAGCAAGAGACTAAATGCTTTCTCATTAACACATTAATGAATGATTGACAGATCAACTTTACTTGAGGTAAACAAAAACAAATGTACATAACAGGACCACATACACTGAATATGGAGGCCAGGTCTGTTTGATGACTCTGGGAAGACTGACCACTGATAATCTCTGACTCTGATCTCTCCTGTTGGTTTCTGGGGACAAAACATGAGATTACATCTCCTCATCCAGGGAGTACACACACACACACACACACACACACACACACACACACACACACACACACACACACACACACACACACACACAGGGAGGGAATGTTGTGTTTGTTTAATATTGTTTCAGGACTATGAAAATTTAAAAAGTATTAGCCTATGGATTATGAAAACAACAAAAATTAATGGGAAAATGGGAGAGGAGAAATGACTAGAGACAGTGTTGTTTAACTCACTGACCATGACCCATAAGTTATTCTTACCTTTGTTCAGTAGAAAAGTCTCCCTCTCTAAACTTTAGAGGTTGCTGCATAGACTTGTCACTCTTCATGGATACACAGCTGGGTACAGGGGAGGCTGGTCTCTCCTGCTTGATTGGGCTTCAACACAACAGAGACAAACATTATGTCTCTCATCTACTCTGAGCTCAGATGGGGAAACTTAAGAAGAGTTTCATTCAAAAACGCTATAAATCCATTTTCAGAAATGTTCGTCAATTAGCTTTTATTGTTTCAAGAAATTATAAAAGAAATTGGTGTGTTTTTTCACTATCTAATCGTGGTATGAGATTGTTCAACGACAGCCATGTATTTGTTTAAAATCTATAACTTGATGGTTTCATTTCAGATAGACAAATAATAATGTTTTTATTGCAAAATGCTACATATCTGCCTCACTCTCAGAGAAATAAGTAGTACTACTAGGTTTTACACAGTAAAAATGTATATCTGCCTCACTCTCAGAGAAATAAGTAGTACTGCTAGGTTTTACACAGTCAAATGTGACCGACCGGCTCAATTCGATTTTATGTAGCAAAATTTGAAATTGTGTTTTCTACATTGGATAAAAGTAGAGACTCAGCTAGAAAAAGGTATATCATACACAGTTGACGAACAATGGGAAAGTAATTCTGCTTTGAAAGATGATAAACTTGTAACCTCAATTTTGAGAAAATGGCCTTTGAATGTTTTGGTTCACCTACTGGAGAGCTCTTCTTTATCTACAGTGGTTCTCTCACGTCACCCCCCTCCTCCGCACACTCCACTGGCTTCCAGTTGAAGCTCGCATCCGTTACAAGACCATGGTGCTTGCCTATGGAGCAGTGAGGGGAACGGCACCTCTGTACCTTCGGGCTCTGATCAGTCCCTACACCCAAACGAGGGCATTGCGTTCATCCACCTCTGGCCTGCTGGCTCCCCTTCCTCTGCGGAAGCATAGTTCCCGCTCAGCCCAGTCAAAACTGTTCGCTGCTCTGGCACCCCAATGGTGGAACAAGCTCCCTCACGACGCCAGGACAGCGGAGTCACTCACCACCTTCCGGAGACATTTGAAACCCCACCTCTTTAAGGAATACCTGGGATAGGATAAAGTAATCCTTCTACCCCCCCCCAAAAAAATTGTAAAGTGGTTATCCCACTGGGTATAGGGTGAATGCACCAATTTGTGAGTCGCTCTGGATAAGAGCGTCTGCTAAATGACTAAAATGTAAATGTAAATGTATTACTTTGGCAGATAATGTCACCCATCTAAATAAATAGTATATATATATATATATATATAGTTAACTAAATGTATGGTGTTTTTGGTTTATGTCAGTTTCATTGTTTGTTATGCTATAAATGGTTATTTTATGGTTGTAAGTGGTAAAATTAACTAATTAATTAAATACTACTTTAGTAAGGATATACTTTATTCAGTACTAATGCAGTTACTAAATAATTCCAATAGATGGCATCATAAGACCATGAATGACATTTCAGAAGGTTAGTTTAGTTTTCTCCCTGGATACACCACCACTCCCCCTCACAGGAAAACTCCTGCACACGCTTTTTACTGTCCCTTTCCACACTGCTAATGCAAGAGGAACGACTAAAAAAGCATTTAACAGATTACTGTGAAATAATATAATGATGATTCATGTTTATTATTAGCTGTTTTTATGCTCATGTTTTGAAATTATACTTCATTACTATAACGATTATCAATAACCCTGAACATTAATTTAGTCACCTCTGGTTGAGAAAAATGTATTATCCTAGTACATTCATTGTCAGATTCATCAACCAGCAGCGAGAACTCTGCCTTCTAGCACAAGCGAGGGGCATGTTGAGGTACATTTGCTAACCGGGAGGGTTGCATGATGTAATTTATTGGTGGGCTGAAAGACGCACTCTTGTCTTATCTATTCCGAGGTTGTTTAATCGTAATATTAGATATTTAAAAATGCATGTATACTAGGGTTGAGGTTGGAGCATCTGACTAGTGATTATTTACCCGGGGTTCAACACCTGCTATAGTCACTATTTAATTGCCCTTCCAAAAGCATCACAGGCCTAATACGAGATATATAGCTAACTAAAATAATGCGTGACCATTTCAGAAAATCATGGGACATATAGTATTTGGTTGCATGCTATTTTATGTCAATCATATTGCTGCGTATAGCCTATAACTGATGCTTCGTGGTCTTATGCTGCCATCTATTGGAAATATTTAGCTATTAAAAGTTATTAATTCACGTACAGACATTGGTGAGGCAGCTGAGAAATAAAGTGTATTAGATCAGTCTCCATCCTGCCCCACGCCAATTGCTGGACTTTCACACAGAGGTTACTAGGTCACCCAATTCAAACCACATTTGAAAAATAAAACAAATGTGTCTTATTTATCAAGTGTTCTGTCTTGCAATTATACATATAATAAAATAACAACAAAATAATCAAAACGCAATTTAATACTATAATTTTATTTACTAAGATAATATTATTACTAAAATAGTTTCTAAAAGTGTTCTAGGCTACCCTACCCTAGAATTAGGGGTTAGGGTTACGGCTAAAATAGGTTATAAGTAGGGTAAGAGTTTCTGTATAGCACTTTGTGACATCTGCTGGTGTAAAAAGGGCTTTATAAATACATTTGATTGATTGTTAGGTTTAGGGTTTTTATGGCAAAAAACTGTATGGGTTTATAGCACTCTTGCGCCACCCTTTGGCCATCTGTGGGTACTACATAACTCATTCATGACATTTTTTACATTTACATTTTACATATTTAGCAGAAGCTCTTATCCAGAGCGACTTACAGTTAGTGAGTGCATACATTTTCATACTGGCCCCCCGTGGGAAACGAACCCACAACCCTGGTGTTGCAAGCTCCATGCTCTACCAACTGAGCTATATGACACTTGCTAGGCTCATAATCTGAGGTAGCAACTGCGTCAGATCTACAAATCCATTAGCTAGACCACCCGATTAGACAACGATCACCCCATTATACCCATTTGGTTTGCAACTCAGTCAACCTGCGCAGCATTCGCTCAATTTGATGCCTACGAACGAAGATTTCGATGCATATCAAATTACCCAGCAGCCATTTAGAAACAACAAGTCATCAGAAAAATGGTTATTTCTTAATTAAAAAATGTCTTCTGGCTGTTTAAATCTGCCACATTTTGAAAAAGAGGACAGGGACATGCGTTTTGTTTAGATTGTACCCTTTTTTTTAAACAAATATGTTTAACCATGACCAGAAAATGTTTAACGTTTGATGGCTTTGCGCCAGACAACACCTCTTAGACTGTGGCTCACCACAACATGTACTCAGGTTAACATTGAGCGCGCTCACCAAGTAACCGTAACCTTGTTAATAATAAGTTACCTGAGGTAAACCTACAGGGTTAACGCTCACCAAGTAACCGTAACCTTGTTAATAATAAGTTACCTGAGGTAAACCTACAGGGTTAACGCTCACCAAGTATCCATAACCTTGTAAATAATAAGTTACCTGAGGTAAACCTACAGGGTTAACGCTCACCAAGTAACCGTAACCTTGTTAATAATAAGTTACCTGAGGTAAACCTACAGTAGAACTAATAGGAGCTGGCAGGGTGAAAAATGCCCAAACATAAGGCCTGTTTTTTCGCGATTACTTCATAACCAGGGACAGAAGGTAATATTATGAAACTGGGCTCCATGGCGGATGCAATTAACTAATTTAATCAGAAATAAACGTTGTAAAAAATGTAACTTGAGGCACCCCGAAAATAATATTCAAAAGGTTCAGTCCTTGGACACAGAGGGGTAAAATACTAAAGTTACCGTCCATCTAGTGAAGAGAGGAGAACCGGACAGAGGGATGGTAGGTAGTCAGCATCCGTCAACCAGAGAGGGAGAAGCCCTCCACGGTATTTAACAGGTGGAAGAAACAACCCGGGAGCTCCATCCGTCCACAAGAAATGCAGGCAGCCGGTGCTGATGTAGTGGTAGCTAGGATAACTAGGATGCTGCTGGTAGAGTAGCTAGCTTAGCTAGCTGTACCGACTAGCTTGGCTAACTAGCAGGTTGTTCGTCTGTCCCTCGAGGATGATGACGAATCCGGTGAACCACAAGATGAAACAAGGACAGCGAGTGAAAAGTATCTGGCTACACTCATACTGTCACTGACCATAATGCAAAAAAAGCTAATTGAACAATAAACTTCGGCGTCTCAACATTGTAACGAACTCCGTCGTTATTCCCCGAGATCACCTCAGCCCACTCTGCGCGCAACTGGACAATATGCTTGGCGCCAAACCGTACGTGGACGTGGACAGTTCCAGAACGGGGACATGAGCACTGCCACAAAATAAACTAAACCCAGTCTTTACAGTGGCTTACATTAGTAATATTCTTTTATTTATTTTTTATATGTAAAACAAACATTCAACGTTTTTTTATAACAATATTTTGAGATCTGGGCCCATATCCACAAAGTATCTCAGAGTAGAAGTGCTGAGAATTAAGACATTTTACTCTTATGGGTATAAATGAATGCATAGCATTTTGTCTTCGGTTTGTCAGATTAACTCATGCTTATTTCTGAAGAGTAACTCAGGTTTTGGCCCAGCGGCTAAGGAGTTGGAGCAGTGGCAGGAGTTGGACCTATGGCAGAAAGGTGGCTGGTTCGAATCCCGGGCCGGGCGCTGGAAAAAACGGGCGGGCTTGATCTGACCACTGGAAGGCTGCTGGGTTCACATCCTCAAAACATTCTACTTTTGTTGATCAGAACTCTAGAGGTTCTTCTTCACTGAACCCAAAAATGTATATAACTTTTAGTGATTTCATATATTAAGGAAGTGATAGAAGCCTTTTTGGTTCTATAAGGAACGTTCTTTTCTAAGTGTATAATAAACACGTTTTCTTTTCATTATTTAATTACCTACATCATGTTATTTCAAGTTATCCCTTTGGAGCGCAACATCACGTTGTTAAAAATTGAATCCTAAATTGGCCATGGCTATAAATTGGGCAATTGAAGGCATCTAGAGCGAAATATGTGTTCGATGAAAATAAGCATTGTATGCAACGTAGTAGGCAACATTATTGGCAAGGGACTTGATGCCTACGATGCCAAAGCTATTTAGAGTTGTTAAACGGGTGTGAAGAGTGTGTTGGTATAACGGTAATATTGTCAAAATTCCGCTTGTAACAACCATCAGAATTGGTTAAAAATATATACATTCCATTATATTAGGCAATAATGAAGAGTAGGCAAAGTGGTCGTGTCGTGAAAATTCTATCAAATGTCTTCCATTGCAACGAGTCCAGTCAGGGTGCTGCAGAACCCCTGCAGTACCTCTGCGAATCCCGGATTGAGAACTCCTGATTTAGCAGATGCTCTTATCCAGAGCGATTTACAGTAAGTGCATTCATCTTAAGATAGCTATTTATTTTAGAAATAAACGTAATAAATTCTTCATAAAATTGTCATCTCACCTCTTAGCTTTGGTGTCATGTTCCCCAGAGAGACGCATTTTAGAGGCAGGGCCCCCCCTCCTCTCTCCCCAGAGAGACTCCTTTTAGAGGCAGGGCCCCCCTCCTCTCTCTTCCCAGAGAGACTCCTTTTAGAGACAGGGCCCCCCTCCTCTCTCTCCCCAGAGAGACTCATTTTAGAGGCAGGGACCCCCTCATCTCTCTCCCCAGAGAGACTCATTTTAGACCACTGACCCCTAAACAGAGATGCAGCATGTTGGTTGTGGTGAACACAGTGACAACTAATTCTAGAATGTCAATTGTTCTCTTTTACTCATGATCTCTTAGAAATAAAACATTTACTCTTAATTTAATCACATGAACATTGTTACATTCCTCAACAGTAAATAAAACATTGTCTCTCAAACAGAAGAAGGAACTAACAAAGAGTCACTAACAACAACCAAAACGAAACAGGTGGTTTTAGGAGGGGTTCTGAAAGACACTCGCGCGGGTGTCCACTAGTGGTGGGAAACAGAGGCTTTCTGAACGCTTTGGGGCTTTCACCAAATTTTGCCAAAAATGCCATGGATAGATTTGAGTGCTAATAAACAACATTTAGTTAGAATGTGGGGTTCGCTTTTTGCCTCCAGGTTCACTATGTTTTGAAAAACGATGCATATGTGACTTTCAACGTGGCACCGTCATAGGATGCCACCTTTCCAACAAGTCAGTTCGTCAAATTCCTGCCCTGCTAGAGCTGCATGTTTGTTGCTTTATGTAATGGCATATATTTTAATGCTTTATGTAATGTATTTTATCTATTGAAATATAATTTTGATATATTTTAAAATGTAGTTTCATGGTGATTTATTGTGTTTTCCAGAATCTCCAACCAAACTCTGAGATCAGTCTCTCCAGTACCAAGTCATCTGTCCATGAAGAGTGACATCTCTATGGATCATCCTATACATTTTAGTGATAAATCAGGGACCTTTGACCCCAGGTAAGTTACTGGTCAGAATTGATGATATTACTATTGAAGAGGAGAATCTTCTAGATCTGAAACCAGATGTATTTTGTGTATCTGAGCATATCATTTGTTGTTTATGTTACATATTTTAATACACTGAGTGTACAACATTTTCCACAACATTTCCAACGGAGACAATCAGGTTGGTAAGTCATCATACTGTAGCTCAAACCTACTGTGATGACGACCTAACTTTATAATAGTTCGTAGCCTACCTAGCAGAATCTGCCCGTCTTTCTTTCAAAATCAACACATTTATCCATCTTCTTATGCAGTGGTGTAAAGTACATAAGTAAAACTACTTTAAAGTATCTGTACTTTGCTATTTATATTTTTAACAACTTTACCTTTTACTTCACTACATTCATAAAGAAAATAATGTACTTTTTACTCCATACATTTTCCCTGACACCCAAAAGTACTCAAAAAATGGTCCAATTCACACTTATCAAGAAAACATCCCTGGTCATCCCCACTGCCTCTGATCTGGCAGACTCACTAAACACAAATGCTTTTTTTAAATAATGTCTGAGTGTTGGAATGTGACCCTGGCTATCTGTAAATGAAAATAACAAGAAAATGGTGCCGTCTGGTTTGCTTAATATATGGAATATTAATTTAAATTATTCCTACTTTACTTTTATTTTTAATAAGAGCATATTTTAGCAATTACATTTACTTTTGATACTTAAGTTTATTTAAAATCAAATACTTTTAGACTTTTACTCAAGTAGTATTTTACTGGGTGGCTTTCACTTTTACTTGAGTCATTTTCTATTAAGGTATCTTTACTTTTTCCACCACTGTTCTAATGTTCCATATGCGCCACAGTTTGAACAGACATTTTGTAACTGCGTAGGCTACAAATTTACTTTCAATTTCAAATAAGGAAATAAAGTTATGACGTTCACTGAGTAAATTAGTTTTGTATTGGCCGGCTCCCCGGTGAGCAGAGTTGGCACGTTTTAGACCATTCCATTGGTCCTTAAATTAAATGTCCACTCACCCGTAGCACCGGGCCATGCAAAACGAACAGTACCACTGTAGCAGGGCACTGAGACAGAGTTCTGAACCCAGAGGCGTTTAGACTTCAGGGAACGCTTCAAAGTGTCTCCCCTTTACAACAGCAACCAGAGGGTGGCGCTAACAGTCAGTTGCATGCCACAGCAGTAACTCATCACATTGTACCGAATCTTGCTTCAGTTTTTTTTAAATCATAGTCCTTCTTCAAGACATGTCTTACATTATTTTTGATAAACATATAATTTGCTTGAAACCAGGTTTAGCTGTGTTTTCTTCCTAACAAATGTGATTTACTGTAGACCTTTAATAATTGTAAACAGGCCTACAAATCCAAAAGGTTTTAATTTGAGAATGTTCATTTGTATGCCTCAAATATTAAACTGTATTAAAATATCTGATGATTAGTTGAATCAGGTGTGTAAATGCTGGGCAAGAACAACAGGATTGAGAAACCCTGAGATAAACATAAAACCCTATCATTTAAAAGCTCCTCCACCATCTTTACCAGACGTTTGACTGATAACATGTGATAACACTTTGAAAACTGCTGTCTGTCAGCAAATAAGCTCAAGTAGCAGTTCTACTAACTAGTACTATCTCATTCCAGGTATTCATTCTCTTACTCTGTCCTTTAGAATAGATTATTATTCAGAAATACTCACTTTATTTTTTTGTTCTCTCCATATAGCGTTTTCTGCTCAGTCGTCTCAAAATGGATCCTGTACAAAAGAACAACTTTACTTTCTGTTTCAGCTCAACCGTCTCCCCACCCTGATAATAAAGTGTTTTATTGGTATCTTCCACTAGATGGCAGTAACCACCTGCTGTAACTAGACTACGACTATGTGTTCGGTTTCATACAGGCAGTTTCCCAGAGGAGGAGTGCTGATCTAGGATCAGGTCCCCCCTGTCCATTTAATCTGTTTCATTATGATCTAAAAGGAAAAACTGATCCCAGATCAGTACTCCTACTCTTTATGAATACTGTCACAGGTGACTCCTCAAGATGAGGCTCATGATTTATAAGTTATATTCCTTAAGAGTCAATTAATATCATTAATTGAACTGCTTTGCCATGAACATATCTGTGAGGTCTTAACTTAAAGGTACTATATAAACCATATGGTTATTTAAATGGGGTTGAACATTAATCCCATCAGATTGTGTAAAGGATTTTATGAGTTCAGAAAAATACTGACTTGGAAGCATCTCTCTGACCTCACCCTGCTGAAACACACCCACATAGCTACAGTTATATGCTTGTCAGGTTTTATGTTTGTTGCTTCATGTAATGGCATATATTTTAATGCTTCATGTAATGTATTTTATCCATTGAAATATAATTTTGATATAGTTTAAAATGTAGTTTCATGGTCATGTATTATGTTTTCCAGAATCTCCAACCAAACTCTGAGATCAGTCTCTCCAGTACCCAGTCATCTGTCCATGAAGAGTGACATCTCTATGGATCATCCTATACATTTTAGTGATAAATCAGGGACCTTTGACCCCAGGTAAGTTACTGGTCAGAATTGATGATATTACTATTGAAGAGGAGAATCTTCTAGATCTGAAACCAGATGTATTTTGTGTATCTGAGCATATCATTTGTTGTTTATGTTACATATTTTAATACACTGAGTGTACAACATTTTCCACAACATTTCCAACGGAGACCATCAGGTTGGTAAGTCATCATACTGTAGCTCAAACCTACTGTGATGACGACCTAACTTTATAATAGTTTGTAGCCTACCTAGCAGAATCTGCCCATCTTTCTTTCAAAATCAACACATTTATCCGTCTTCTAATGCAGTGGTGTAAAGTACATAAGTAAAAATACTTGAAAGTACTACTTAGGTCGTTTTTTTTAGGTATCTGTACTTTACTATTAATATTTTTAACAACTTTTACTTTTACTTCACTACATTCATAAAGAAAATGATGTACTTTTTACTCCATACATTTTCCCTGACACCCAAAAGTACTCAAAAAATGGTCCAATTCCCACTTATCAAGAGAACATCGCTGGTCATCCCTATTGCCTCTGATCTGGCAGACTCACTAAACACATGCTTCCTTTGTAAATGATAAAAATTCTGTCTGAGTGTTGGAAAGTGACCCTGGCTATCCATAAATGAAAATAACAAGAAAATTGTGCCGTCTGGTTTGCTTTATATAAGGAATTTTAATTTGAATTATTCCTACTTTACTTTTACTTTTGATACTTAAGTATATTTTAGCAATTACATTTACTTTTGATACTTAAGTATATTTAAAATCAAATACTTTTAGACTTTTACTCAAGTAGTATTTTACTGGGTGCCTTTCACTTTTACTTGAGTCATTTTCTATTAAGGTATCTTTACTTTTTCCACCACTGTTCTAATGTTCCATATGCGCCACAGTTTGAACAGACATTTTGTAACTGTGTAGGCTACAAAGTGACTTTCAATTTCAAATAAGGAAATAAAGTTATAACGGTGACTGGGTGAATTAGTTTTGCATTGGCCGGGTCCCCGGGTGAACAGAGTTGGCACGTTTTAGACCATTCCATTGGTCCTTAAATTAAATGTCCACTCCCCCGTAGCACCGGGCCATGCAAAACGAACAGTACCACTGTAGCAGGGCACTGAGACAGAGTTCTGAACCCAGAGGCGTTTAGACTTCAGGAAACGCTTCAAGGTGTCTCCCCTTTACAACAGTAACCAGAGGCTGGCTCTGAGAAACCCTGAGATAAACATAAAACCCTATCATTTAAAAGCTCCTCCACCATCTTTACCAGATGTTTGACTGATTACATGTGATAACACTTTGAAAACTGCTGTCTGTCAGCAACTAAGCTCAAGTAGCAGTTCTACTAACTAGTAATATCTCATTCCAGGTATTCATTCACATGCTCTGTCCTTTAGAATATATTATTTTTCAGAAATACTTAGAAATACTCACTTTATTTTTTAGTTCTCTCCATATAGCGTTTTCTGCTCTGTCGTCTCAAAATGGATCCTGTACAAAATAACAACTTTACTTTCTGTTTCAGCTCAACCGTCTCCCCTTCCTGATTATAAAGTGTTTTATTGGTATCTTCCACTAGATGGCAGTAAACACCTGCTGTAACTAGACTACGACTATGTGTTCGGTTTCATACATGCAGTTTCCCAGAGGAGGAGTGCTGATCTAGGATCAGGTCCCCCCTGTCCATTTAATCTGTTTCATTATGATCTAAAAGGCTAAACTGATCCCAGATCAGTACTCCTACTCTTTATGAATACTGTCACAGGTGACTCCTCAAGATGAGGCTCATGATATATAAGTTATATTCTTTAAGAATCAATTAATATCGTTAATTGAACTGCTTTGCCATGAACAGATCTGTGACGTCTTAACTTAAAGGTACTATATAGACTTTATGGTCATTTAAATGGGGTTGAACATTCATCCCATTAGATTGACTTGGAAGCATCTGTCTGACCTTTTAAAAACGTTTTTACATTATGAAGGGCTTGACATTAATTATTTCTTACTTGGTCTGTAACTCTATGGGCCAAATAGCTGATTGTAAATTGCATTGTATTGTGTTGTATGATGCAAGAAACCACTTTACAAAATACAATTAATTATTATTACCATACAGAGAATTAGACAATGTCTCAAAATACGACACAGCCCCTTTAATTAAGACGTAAGATTCTTACCTGACTGGCTTTTCAAAGACAGCTTGAAATGTAGCATAGACGTGTTGTGCTCTTGTAGAGAGCAGTAACTCCTCATTGCCGACCTGTACTTATCTATAACGGGGATGATAACTCGCTAGAAAAGAATGTCGACAAATGTGCTCCGATCTGAGCTGATCCCGCCAATAGAATTCTACTCCGTTGCGCTCTGGCTCTGCCTACAACTAAATTACAGACTCAGTCTTACAAAGTTATATTTGTTTTGGTTTGTTGCATTGAAAAAGGGCTGATATAATGTTGATTCGATCACAGAAAAGACGTTGATCTGTAATATAGTGCAAACGAATGGGGGCGAACGCAGTGAAGTTCAATGTCTTGCGTCTCTGTGCAGCATGGCATTTATTCTGCACAGCAGTCCTGGAGGAAGTAGCTTTTGATTTCTATGATACAGGATACCCTACAGTAGCCGATATGTATATATATATATATATAAAACAAACATGTTAACAACACAAGGCATTTCTTCTGCGCAGCAGTCGTGGAGGAAGTAGCGTTTGATTTCTATGATACAGGTTACCCTACAGTAGCCGATATGTGTGTTGCAACACAATCTCACACTCAATTCGTGCAAATATGTACAAAAAGTATTTCAGCAGATTGTGTGTTTTTGTGAGTTTTTGTGTGTCTTAATTCATATGAAAATACACACATTTTCGTGTGTCTTAATTCATAGGAAAATACATTTTCTGGGGGGCAAACTTCAGAACAATCTTTTGAAAGTTATTAGAGCAATGCATGATGGGCAACGGTGTTCTACACTGACTTTTTTTGTCCCACATTTATTTATATATAAAAAACAAACATGTTAACAACACAAGGCATTTCTTATGCGCGGCAGTCCTGGAGGAAGTGCACAGCTTAGAGGGAACATTGGTTGGCATGCATATGCTCCATGAACGTTTCACCGGTAAATCATGAAGAATTTACCATATCATTCACGATTGACAGTGATAAATGTGAAGGGAGGGTGAGCAATACATTTGTGCGTAAAGTATAGATTAAACTGGAGAAACCCAGTCCTCGGCCTTGATCCAGTCATTGTCCCTTGTCTTGCCACTGTAAGACTAGCAAGAAAACATAAAAAGGAAGTAATGTTTTTTAGCAGAAATAGCAAATAAATAATTCAATATTTAATCGTGAGCAAGTTGTGGACCTATTCCTTACAAGGGGTTTTATGATTTTTGGTTGCACCTTGTCTCACGTCGGTCTGACGCCTTCTTCTCCTCTCAAATACTGTATTTGTTTTAAACTACTGTGTCTTGCTAAAGTATTCAGACCCCTTGGATTTCTTCATATTTTATTGTGTTACAAAGTCAGATTAAATTGTAATGTCAAAGTGGAAGATATTTTTGTTTTATAGAGATGAATACAAATTATATATAGTCATTGCATAAGTATTCAGCCCTTTTGTTTAAGCTTAAATTAGTTCAGGAGTAAGATTTGACTTAACAAATCACATAATAAGTTACCTGGACTCACTCTGTGAAATAATAGTGGTTGATATGATTTTTGAATGACTACCCCTTCCTCTGTCCCCCATACATATAGCATCTGAAAGGTTCCTCAGTCAAGTATTGAATTTCAAGCACAGATTAAACTACAAAGACCAGGGAGCTTTTCGAAAGCCTCATAAAGAAGGGCAGTGATTGGTTGATGGGTAACAATAACAAATCAGACACTGAATAGCTCTTTAAGCATGGTCAAGTTAATAAATATGTATTAAACCACCCAGACACATCAAAGATACAGTCCTCCTTCTGAACTGAGCTGCAGGACAGGAATGAAACTGCTCAGGGATGTTACCATGAGGCCATTGGTGATTTTAAAACAGTTACAGAGTTCAATGGCTGTGATGGGACAAAAATGAGGATGGATCAACAACATTGTAGTGACTCCACAATAATGACTTTGATGATATATTGAACAGAAGGATAGAAATATACACAATAGAAATACTCCAAAACATGCATCTGGTACAACAAGGAGCTAAAGTAATACTGCAAGAAACACCCTGCAAAGGAATACATGTTTTGGCCTAAATGAAAGCCTTATGTTTGGGGCAAATCCAACATAACACATTCCTGAGACACTGGGAGAGGAATACACCTTTCAGCAGGACAATAACCTACAACGCAAAGCCAAATCTAAACTGGAGTTGCTTACCAAGAAGACAGTGAATGTTCCTGAGTGGCCAAGTTAAAGTTTTGACTTAAATCTCATTGAAAATCCATGGTAAGACTTGAAACTGCTGTCATGAGCCCCAACATCTTGACAGAGTTTGAAGAATGATGAAAATAATTGTGGGGAGGCTGAAAAAAATATTTAGCCCACGCTACAGACGGCTATATCAGTGCGCTAATAAAGGACTAGTAAAGGCTCAGTAAATACAGTCACAATCATTTCAATGTACTGCAGATGACTTACCTCCTTCTACTGGCAAGTTCTACTGGCAAGAATTTCTAGAATGGGGAAATCGTTTGCCCCCGGATGCACTGGAAACTGAAACAATAAGTAAAGTCTTTCAATCACCCCCATCTGAACATGAATCAAGTACCAGTCATTAGCAGTATTACCTTTACATCTCCACCTAGCCTTAGACTATGCCTCCTGCTAAGTAGGGGATCATCAATCACAGCCATTTTTGTGTTCATTGATTAAAAACATTAAAGTTATTGACATCAATAAGACTTATGAATAAACAAAGTATTCAGACCACTTGACTTTTCCCACATTTTGTTACGTTACAGCCTTATTCTAAAATGGATTAAATTAATGTTTTTCCTCATCAATCTACACACAATACCCCGTAATGACAAAGCAAAAACAGGGTTTTAGAAATGTTTTCAAATTTATTAAAATTTTAAAACAGAAATACCTTATTTACATAAGTATTCAGACCATTTGCTATGAGACTCAAAATTGAGCTCAGGTGCATCCTGTTTCCATTGATCATCCTTGAGATTTTTCTACAACCTGTTTGGAGTCCACCTGTGGTAAATTAAATTGATTGGACATGATTTGGAAAGGCATACACCTGTCTATATAAGATCCCACAGTTGACAGTGCATGTCAGAGCAAAAACCAAGCCATGAGGTCGAAGGAATTGTCCGTAGAGCTCAGAGACAGGATTGTGTCGAAGGCACAGATCTGGGGAAGGGTACCAAAACATTTCTGCAGCATTGAAGGTCCCCAAGAACACAGTGACCTCCATCATTCTTAAATGGAAGAAGTTTGGAACCACCAAGACTCTTCCCTAAGCTTGGCCGCCCGGCCAAACTGAGCAATCGGGGGAGAAGGGCCTTGGTAAGGGAGGTGACCAAGAACCCAATGGTCACTCTGACAGAGCTCCAGAGTTCCTCTGTGGAGATAGGAGAACCTTCCAGAAGGACAACCGTCTCTGCAGCACTCCACCAATCTGGCCTTTATGGTAGAGTGGCCAGACGGAAGCCCCTCCTCAGTAAAAGGCACATGACAGCCCGCTTGGAGGTTGTCAAAAGGCATCTAAAGGACTCTCAGACCATGAGAAACAAGATTCTATGGTCTGATGAAACCAAGCTTGAACTCTTTGGCCTGAATGCCAAAGCGTCAAGTCTGGAGGAAACCTGACACCATCCCTACGGTGAAGCATGGTGGTGGCAGCATCATGCTGTGGGGATGGGAGACTAGTCAGGATCAAGGGAAAGATGAACGGAGCAAAGTACAGAGAGATCTGGGATGACAACCTGCTCCATAGCACTCAGGACCTCAGACTGGAGTGAAGGTTCACCTTCCAACAGGACAACGACCCTAAGCACACATCCCAGACAACGCAGGAGTGGCTTCGGGACAAGTCTCTGAATGTCCTTGAGTGGCCCAGCCAGAGCCCGGACTTGAACCCAATCGAATGAAACACATCTCTGGAGAGAGCTGAAAATAGCTGTGCAGCGACGCTCCCCATCCAACCTGACCGAGCCTGAGAGGATCTCTAGAGAAAAATGGGAGAAACTCCCCAAAAACAGGTGTGCCAAGTTTGTAGCGTCATACCCAAGAAGACTTGAGGCTGTAATCACTGCCAAAGGTGCTTAAACAAAGTACTGAGTAAAGGGTCTGAATATTTATATTTCTGTTTTTATTTTTTATAAATGTGTTATGAGGGGTTCAACCTGGTTGATGATGGGGGTGTATCTGGTCTCCTAGGGAGTAGGTTATGAGGGGTTCAACCTGGTTGATGATGGGGGTGTATCTGGTCTCCTAGGGAGTAGGTTATGATGGGTTCAACCTGGTTGATGATGGGGGTGTATCTGGTCTCCTAGGGAGTAGGTTATGAGGGGTTCAACCTGGTTGATGATGGTGGTGTATCTGGTCTCCTGGGGGGTAGGTTATGATGGGTTCAACCTGGTTGATGAAGGGGGTGTATCTGGTCTCCTGGGGAGTAGGTTATGAGGGGTTCAACCTGGTTGATGATGGGGGTGTATCTGGTCTCCTGGGGAGTAGGTTATGAGGGGTTCAACCTGGTTGATGATGGGGGTGTATCTGGTCTCCTGGGGAGTGGGTTATGATGGGTTCAACCTGGTTGATGATGGTGGTGCATCTGGTCTCCTGGGGGGTGGGGGTTATCAGGGTTCAACCTGGTTGATGATGGGGGTGTATCTGGTCTCCTGGGGGTTGGGGGTTATCAGGGTTCAACCTGGTTGATGATGGTGGTGCATCTGGTCTCCTGGGGGGTGGGGGTTATCAGGGTTCAACCTGGTTGATGATGGGGGTGTATCTGGTCTCCTGGGGGTTGGGGGTTATCAGGGTTCAACCTGGTTGATGATGGGGGTGTATCTGGTCTCCTGGTCATCAGCAGCCTGGTGGTCCAAAATAGCATAACTAGTGTTCTTTAACACCAATAAACCCACCTGTTAAAAAATGAATGTCAATCTAGCAAACCAGTTAACTAAAAGCAACTTTCTAAACAATGTTTTGGTTTGTTTCTAGCTTGTTAGCTGGCTAACTAACATTAAGTTAGCTGGCTAGCCAGTTCCAATAATGACCATATCATATAGCTGACAACGTCTTCCCTTTAACTCATTTATATTCCTTATTACGGGAAAATAAACTCACAACAAAATCATTATTTTACAAGTTAATGGCGAGCTAATTACAGAAAATAGCTTACGGTTGTGAGTGTGGCGAAATAAAAGCAGGGCATTCTAGCAGAGGATTTTATAACTTGGACACTGTCTCGTTGGCCTAACATTATATCCTAATTTGACTTTGGTGCAGGTCATGTTGTTCTTCGCATTACCGTCTCTGGTAAACACACACACTATATCAAACAAAATCTAAGTTTATGTGTCACATGAACAGGATGAATAAGGTGTAAACGGTACACTGAAATGGTTACTCGCATAGTGGAGTCTTTGTTTTGACATGTAGCTAGCTAGCTAGCTAGCTAAACGATGAACCAAAATCCCAAATCATAACGTTACTGCCCTGCATGAATCTGCTGGTTGCTAACCAACCAGGTTTAATGTTAGCTAGTTAACATTAGGCTATAACTAGCAATGCAAATGGCTCTGATATACACATTTTATTACTAAACAAATCATACAAGCAACGTTAGCTAGCTAGCGAGCCAGAAAGCTAACGTTAGCTAGCTAACAGTACGCTTTAACTTGCAATGAAAACGACTTTCTGACTAAATTAGAAAAGTATAATATTTGAAAATGTAGCTAGCTAGAATCTCATACCCGTATACATAGATGAACGCTTCTCCCTCTCTGTCACGGATGCCATGGTTGCCCTTAGTTTGAAGATGTAATCCGGAGACAAGTGTTTTATACAACAGCCTTCTGTGTTCTCTTTTCAACTCCCTCTGCATATGTGCAATCAAAAGCCAGAATGTTGTCCATCTCCTTAGCTATCATACTCTGCTTCCAAAGAGCATTCCACTGATTTCAAAACTTGTTCCTCCAGAAAGTGGAGAGCAACAAGTTGCAGTTCTACATTATATATATATTTTAAAAGCCACGTTAGAAAGGATTACCTACACATACTGACCAGCTCATGTTATAGAGAGAGCCGTGCTACATGGCAGACCAATCCAAACTCATCTTTCGGCATGTCCAGCCCATCCATTATCTCAGCCAATCATGGCTAGCGGGAAGGTTCCTGTCTTTTTCCAAGGCTAAACCAACTAGGCTCGTAATTTAACCATTGTATTTGTATTTACAGATGGCATACTAGTTTGTTATTAAGGCACATGAAAGTTAATTTCTGCCCAAAAACCCTTTTTATTTAAAAAAAAAGTTTACGTTCAAATGCCTCTCCTGTGAACTAGTGACGCGCGACATATGCCTAGTTTCCTGAAACGAGTCACATATTGCGTAAGTGGAAGAATTAGGTTTTTACAGTCTGACGGATGTGGTGGTTGAAGGATAAGATTTTTAGGTAGACAGACACATATTTCTGTCCAAATACCTTTCACAATTGCCTCATACAACCTTTGGATCGCTGCCATTGATGTCTGATTCATCATCCCATTGTGAGGACAGTACAGTCGACGACTAAATATTATCCTTCCTCTTGCTGAGGAGTAGCAGGGGGTACAATCCTATTTTGTGGAACCTATGTACCTGGAATCATTAATGACTAAATCAGTTCCAGAAACAACAAATATCAGTCAAATAATGACATTTAGATTTACCGTCTTAAATGAGACAATTAAAAATAAGTGCATAGGATTATAATTTTCCAACGCTAGAAATGCAGAAATATTTTTAGAGGAAAACGTAATAAAGTGGACCAGATTGTTTGCTGCATTAACCAAGATTCATATCTTCCTTCTTTCATTTTCTTATTTGCCCATTCATCTGTTTCCTTCATTTCTTTGTCCTCTAACATTACCTTTAGCTGTACCACAGAACTAGCATTTCTTTGTCCTCTAACATTACCTTTAGATGTACCACAGAACTAGCATTTCTTTGTCCTCTAACATTACCTTTAGCTATACCACAGAACTAGCATTTCTTTGTCCTCTAAAATTCTGTCCCCTATCAACACTTTTTTTTTTACTTTTGGTGCCAAAGAGAATGAGATAAGAAAGAAGTCAAGACGACTAGCTTGATTCAGTCTCCGCCATGTATATCTCACTAGATCAGTATATTTAAGCCTCCATATATCTACTAGTTCTAATGTATCCATGACATTCACAATTTCCTTAAGAGCATGTGGGTGATAGTTTGTCTTGAGATGCTTGCAGGCTTGATAATTTATTATATATATATTGTCAAAGAATTGTGGATTCTTACTGGTTGGTAGGTGATCAAATACTTATGTCATGCAATAAAATGCAAATTAATTACTTAAAAATCATACAATGTGATTTTCTGGATTTTTGTTTTAGATTCCGTCTCTCACAGTTGAAGTGTACCTATGATAAATATTACAGACCTCTACATGCTTTGTAAGTAGGAAAACCTGCAAAATCGGCAGTGTATCAAATACTTGTTCTCCCCACTGTATATCCATCTATTTCTATATTATAGACAGTTGTCCTAACCCTAACCCTGTTGGGTGATGGTATATATATACATCTATATCTATATTATAGACAGTTGTCCTAACCCTAACCCTGTTGGGTGATGGTATATATATACATCTATATCTATATTATAGATAGTTGTCCTAACCCTAACCCTGCAGGGTGATGGTATATATATATATATAGATCTATATCTACCGTTGAAGTCAGAAGTTTATATACACTTAGGTTGGAGTCATTTAAACTCATTTTCCAACCACTCCACACATTTCTTGTTAATAAACTATAGTTTTGGCAAGTCGGTTAGGACATATACTTTGTTTATGACACGAGTCATTGTTTACAGACAGATTATTTCACTTATAATTCACTGCATCACAATTCCAGTAGGTCAGAAGTTTACATACACTAAGTTGACTGTGCCTTTAAACAGCTTGGAAAATTCCAGAAAATTATGTCATGGCTTTAGAAGCTTCTGATAGGCTAAATGACATAATTTGAGTCAATTGGAGGTGTCCCTGTGGATGTATTTCAAGGCCTACCTTCAAACTCAGTGCCTCTTTGTTTGACATCATGGGGAAATCAAAACAAATAATCAGCCAAGACCTCAGAAAAATAATTGTAGACCTCCACAAGTCTGGTTCATCCTTGGGAGCAATTTCCAAACGCCTGAAGGTACCACGTTCATCTGTACAAACAATAGTGTGCAAGTATAAACACCATGGGACCACGCAGCCGTCATACCGCTCAGGAAGGAGACGCGTTCTGTCTCCTAGAGATGAACGTACTTTGGTGCAAAAAGTGCAAATCAATCCCAGAACAACAGCAAAGGACCTTGTGAAGATGCTGGAGTAAACAGGTACAAAAGTATCTATATCCACAGTAAAATGAGTCCTATATCGACATAACCTGAAAGGCCGCTCAGCAAGGAGAAGCCACTGCTCCAAAACCTCCATAAAAAAGCCAGACTATGGTTTGCAACTGCACATGGGGACAAAGATCATACTTTTTGGAGAAATGTCCTCTAGTCTGATTAAACAAAATAGAACTGTTTGGCCATAATGACCATCGTTATGTTTGGAGGAAAAAGGGGAACGCTTGCAAGCCGAAGAACACCATCCAAACCGTGAAGAACAGGGGTGGCAGCATCATGCTGTGGGGGTGCTTTGCTGCAGGAGGGACTGGTGCACTTCACAAAATAGATGGCATCAAGAGGAAGGAAAATTATGTGGATATAATGAAGCAACATCTCAAGACATCAGTCAGGAAGTTAAAGCTTGGTCGCAAATGGGTCTTCCAAATGGACAATGACCCCAAGCATACTTCCAAAGTTGTGGCAAAATGGCTTAAGGACAACAAAGTCAAGGTATTGGAGTGGCCATCACAAAGCCCTGACCTCAATCCTATAGAAAATGTGTGGGCAGAACTGAAAAAGCATGTGCGAGCAAGGAGGCCTACAAACCTGACTCAGTTACACCAGCTCTGTCAGGAGGAATGGGCCAAAATACACCCAACTTATTGTGGGAAGCTTGTGGAAGGCTACCCGAAACTTTTGACCCAAGTTAAACAATTTAAAGGCAATGCTACCAAATACTAATTGAGTGTGTGTAAACTTCTGACCCACTGGGAATGTGATGAAAGAAATAAAAGCTGAAATAAATCATTCTCTCTACTATTATTCTGACATTTCACATTCTTAAAATAAAGTGGTGATCCTAACTGACCTAAGACAGGGAATTTCTACTAGGATTAAATGTCAGGAATTGTGATAAACTGAGTTTAAATGTATTTGGCTAAGGTGTATGTAAACTTCCGACTTCAACTGTATCTATAAAAGTGCTGATCCAATGAGGCGTGGTGGTTGACAACATATTTTCAGCTACTGTCAAACCTGACAATATACTAACAATATACTAATAATATACTAAAGTATCAAAAGTAAAAGTACAAGTATAAATCATTTCAAATTCCTTACATAAAGCAAACCAGACGATTTTCTTGTTTTTAAAATGTACGTTCAGCCAGACAATTTACAAACAAAGCATTTGTGTTTAGTGACTCTGCCAGATCAGAGAGAGTAGGGATGTTCTCTTGATAAGTGTGTGAATTGGACCATTTTCTGTCCTGCTAAGCATTCAAAATGTAACGAGTACTTTTGGGTGTCAGGGAAAATGTATGGAGTAAAAGGTACATTATTTTCTTTAGGAATGTAGTGAAGTAAAAGTAAAAGTAGTCAAAAATATAAATAGTAAAGTCAAGTACAGATACCCCAAAAAACTACTTAAGTAGTACTTTAAAGTATTTTTACTTAAGTACTTTAAACCACTGGTTAACTCTCTTTCTTAGCTAGCTCGACTATGCACTTGCCTCTGCTAGCAATACACTGTGCTAACATTAGCCTATACTGTACCCCAGAAAATAACAGTTTTAAACAGTTGTAAAAACCCACTTCTTCCAGACAGAATCGTTCCTGTAGATTCAGACTTACTCATCACCAATCTGTTGTTATGTATCGTGGGTTTCATAACCACGTCTGTATAACAATTCAATAATGATGAGACAGGAGACAGGAATCAGTTCAACCATTTATCTGGAACGTGATCATCTCAACACATACAAACCCCCATGATGCTCTGCGGCACAACCCCAATATACAACAAATACATAAGTAAATGGACACAAAACAAAACTCATAGAGGAATGTAAATGTTCATTTCTAGAAAGTAGGGCCATGGGATAGGGTCAGAAAGGTCAGTATGTTTGATAACTGGTTACAGAGGTGACACAACAAGCATAAGGTCCATTATAACACAGTGAAGTAGAGGTGGGAGCTAAAAGCAGACATGGACAGTGAGACGGTGTGAGGAGGTCAGGGGTGAAACACTAGATCAGGACAGGTAGAAATGGCAGGGCTGGTTGTGTTCAGTGTGTGTGTGTGTGTCCAGTGTATGTATGTGTGTCCAGTGTGTGTGTGTGTGTGTGTGTGTCCAGTGTGTGTTTGTCCAGTGTGTGTGTGTGAGTGTGTCCTGTGTGTGTGTGTGTCCAGTATGTGTGTGTGTTCAGCGTCAGTGTTTGTGTGTTTCCAGTGTGTGTGTGTGTGTGTGTGTGTGTCCAGTGTGTGTTTGTCCAGTGTGTGTGTGTGAGTGTGTCCTGTGTGTGTGTGTGTCCAGTATGTGTGTGTGTTCAGCGTCAGTGTTTGTGTGTTTCCAGTGTGTGTGTGTGTGTGTGTGTGTGTGTATGTGTGTGTGTCCAGTGTGTGTCTGTCCAGTGTGTTTGTGTGTGTGTGTGTGTGAGTCCTGTGTGTGTTTGTCCAGTGTGTGTGTGTGTCCAGTGTGTGTGTGTGTTCAGTGTGTGTGTGTCCAATGTGTATGTATGTGTGTGTCCAGTGTGTGTGTGTGTGTGAATCCAGTGTGTGTATGTGAGTTGCACCCCTTCTCAAAAAACCAACACTCGATCCCACTGATGTCAACAACTACAGACCAGTATCCCTTCTTTCTTTTCTTTCCAAAACTATTGAGCGTGCCGTCTTTAGCCAACTCTCTTGCTATCTCTCTCAGAATGACCTTCTTGATCCAAACCAGTCAGGTTTCAGGACTGGTCATTCAACTGAGACTGCTCTTCTCTGTGTCACGGAGGCTCTCCGCACTGCTAAAGCTAACTCTCTCTCCTCTGCTCTTATCCTTCTAGACCTATCTGCTGCCTTTGATACTGCGAACCATCAGATCCTCCTCTCCACCCTCTCCGAGCTGAGCATCTCCGGCGCGGCTCACTCCTGGATTGCGTCCTCCCTGACCGGTCGCTCCTACCAAGTGGCGTGGCGAGAAGCTGTCTCCGCACCACGTGCTCTCACCACTGGTGTCCCCCAGGGCTCAGTTCTAGGCCCTCTCCTATTCTCCCTATACACCAAGTCACTTGGCTCTGTCATATCCTCACATGGCCTCTCCTATCATTGCTACGCTGACGATACACAACTAATCTTCTCCTTTCCCCCTTCTGATAACCAGGTGGCGAATCGCATCTCTGCATGTCTGGCAGACATATCAGTATGGATGACGGATCACCACCTCAAGCTGAACCTTGGCAAGACGGAGCTGCTCTTCCTCCCGGGGAAGGACTGCCCGTTCCATGATCTCGCCATCACGGTTGACAACTCTGTTGTGTCCTCCTCCCAGAGTGCGAAGAGCCTTGGCGTGACCCTGGACAACACCCTGTCGTTCTCCGCTAACATCAAGGCGGTGACCCGATCCTGCAGGTTCATGCTCTACAACATTTGGAGAGTACGACCCTGCCTTACACAGGAAGCGGCACAGGTCCTAATCCAGGCACTTGTCATCTCCCGTCTGGATTACTGCAACTCGCTGTTGGCTGGGCTCCCTGCCTGTGCCATTAAACCCCTACAACTCATCCAGAATGCCGCAGCCCGTCTGGTGTTCAACCTTCCCAAGTTCTCTCACGTCACCCCGCTCCTCCGCACACTCCACTGGCTTCCAGTTGAAGCTCGCATCTGTTACAAGACCATGGTGCTTTGCTATGGAGCTGTGAGGGGAACGGCACCCCTGTACCTTCAGGCTCTGATCAGTCCCTACACCCAAACGAGGGCATTGCGTTCATCCACCTCTGGCCTGCTGGCTCCCCTTCCTCTGGGGAAGCATAGTTCCCGCTCAGCCCAGTCAAAACTGTTCGCTGCTCTGGCACCCCAATGGTGGAACAAGCTCCCTCACGACGCCAGGACAGCGGAGTTACTCACCACCTTCCGGAGACATTTGAAACCCCACCTCTTTAAGGAATACCTGGGATAGGATAAGTAATCCTTCTACCCCCCCCCCCCCCCATAAAAAATTAATAAAAAATAAAATAAAAAAACATTTGTAAAGTGGTTAACCCACTGGCTATAGGGTGAATGCACCAATTTGTAAGTCGCTCTGGATAAGAGCGTCTGCTACATGACGTAAATGTAAATGTAAATATGTGTGTGTCCAGTGTGTGTGTGTGGATGTGTGTCCAGTGTGTGTGTGTCCAGTGTGTGTGTGTCCAGTGTGTGTGTGTGTGTGTGTGTGTGTGTGTCCAGTGTGTGTGTGTGTGTGTGTGTTCAGCGTGTGTGTGTTCCCAGCGTGTATGTTTAGTGTGTGTGTGTCCAGTGTGTGTGTGTGTGTGTGTGTGTGTGTGTGATCAGTGTGTTTGTGTCCATTGTGTTTGTGTATCCAGTGTGTGTGTCCAGTGTGTGTGTGTGTGTGTGTGTGTGTGTGTGTGTTTCAGTGTGTGTGTGTGTGTGTGTGTGTGTGTCCAGTGTGTGTGTGTACAGTGTGTGTGTGTCCAGTGTGTGTGTGTGTGTGTGTCCAGTGTGTGTGTGTGTGTCCAGTGTGTGTGTCGTGTGTGTGTGTGTGTGTGTGTCAGGTGTGTGTGTCCAGTGTGTATGTGTGTGTGTCCAGTGTGTGTGTGTCCAGTGTGTGTGTGTCCAGTGTGTGTGTGTGTGTGTGTGTGTGTCCAGTGTGTGTGTGTGTGTGTGTGTTCAGCGTGTGTGTGTTCCCAGCGTGTATGTTTAGTGTGTGTGTGTCCAGTGTGTGTGTGTGTGTGTGTGTGTGTGTGTGTGTGTGATCAGTGTGTTTGTGTCCATTGTGTTTGTGTATCCAGTGTGTGTGTCCAGTGTGTGTGTGTGTGTGTGTGTGTGTGTGTGTGTTCAGTGTGTGTGTGTGTGTGTGTGTGTGTGTGCCAGTGTGTGTGTGTACAGTGTGTGTGTGTCCAGTGTGTGTGTGTGTGTGTCCAGTGTGTGTGTGTGTGTCCAGTGTGTGTGTCGTGTGTGTGTGTGTGTGTGTGTGTCAGGTGTGTGTGTCCAGTGTGTTTGTGTGTGTGTCCAGTGTGTGTGTCCTGTGTGTGTGTGTGTCAGGTGTGTGTGTCCTGTGTGTATGTGTGTGTGTCCAGTGTGAGTGTGTGTCCAGTGTGTGTGTGTCCAGCGTATGTGTGTGTGTCCAGTGTGTGCGTCCTGTGTGTGTGTGTGTTTGTGTGTGTCCAGTGTGTGTGTGTCCAGTGTGTGTGTGTGTGTGTGTGTCCAGTGTGTGTGAGTGTGTGTGTCCAGTGTGTGTGTCCAGTGTGTGTGAGTGTGTGTGTCCAGTGTGTGTGAGTGTGTGTGTCCAGTGTGTGTGTGTGTGTGTGTCCTGTGTGTCAGGTGTGTGTGTGTCCAGTGTGTGTGTCCTGTGTGTGTGTGTGTGTGTGTGTGTCAGGTGTGTGTGTGTCCAGTGTGTGTGTGTCCAGTGTGTATGTGTGTGGGTCCAGTGTGAGTGTGTGTCTGTGTGTGTCCAGCGTATGTGTGTGTGTCCAGTGTGTGTGTGTGTGTGTGTGTGTCCAGTGTGTGTGTGTGTGTGTGTGTGTGTGTGTGTGTGTCCAGTGTGTGTGTGTGGGTGTGTTTGTTTGTCCAGTGTGTGTGTGTCCTGTGTGTGTGTCCGTCCAGTGTGTGTGAGTGTGTGTGTGTGTGTGTCCAGTTTGTGAGTGTGTCCTGTGTGTGTGTGTGTGTCCAGTGTGTGTGTGTGTCTTGTGTGTGTTTCCTGTGTGTGTGTCCAGTGTGTGTGAGTGTGTGTCCAGTGTGTGTGTGTGTGTCCAGTGTGTGTGTGTGTGTGTCCAGTTTGTGTGTGTGTCCTGTGTGTGTTTGTGTGTTTGTCCAGTGTTTGTGTGTGTGTGTGTGTCCAGTGTGTGTGTGTCCTCTGTATGTTTGTGTGTGTCCAGTGTGTGTGTGTTCAGTGTGTGTGTGTGTGTGTGTGTCCAGTGTGTGTGTGTGTGTGTCCAGAGTGTGTGTGTGTCCAGTGTCCAGTGTGTGGGTGTGTTTGTCCAGTGTGTGTCCAGTGTGTGTGTGATCAATGTATCTGTGTCCTGTGTGTGTGTGTGTGTGTGTGTCCATTGTGTGTTTGTCCGGTGTGTGTGTGTTCAGTGTGTTTGTTCAGTGTGTGTGTGTGTCCAGTGTGTGTGTGTGTGTCAGTGTGTATTTAACATAGGGACACCGAGTCCGAAACCATAAACCCTGGATAGAGGGGCTCAGTGAATGTGGAGTGGAATGTGTTCAGGTGGGTCAGTGTGTCAGAGGAGACTCTGTAGAAGGACAGAGTGCCGGCTGGCCAGTCCAGATACACTCCTACTCTGTGGGAGCTGGAGGAGGGGACGTCTATGGAAGTGGACTGATTATTGTGCCAGGCATAGAAACGGTTGTCAGAGCAGATCAGACTCCAGGACTTGTCATTGGCTCCAAGACAACAGTCTTACAGTTGTAGACAGTAGCCAATAGGCTGTACCCTTACAGTTTTAGACAGTAGCCAATAGGCTGTATCCTGACAGTTGTAGACAGTAGCCAATAGGCTGTACCCTTACAGTTGTAGACAGTAGCCAATAGGATGTACCCTGACAGTTGTAGACAGTAGCCAATAGGCTGTACCCTGACAGTTGTAGACAGTAGCCAATAGGATGTACCCTTACAGTTTTAGACAGTAGCCAATAGGCTGTACCCTGACAGTTGTAGACAGTAGCCAATAGGATGTACCCTGACAGTTGTAGACAGTAGCCAATAGGCTGTACCCTTACAGTTGTAGGCAGTAGCCAATAGGCTGTACCCATACAGTTGTAGACAGTAGCCAATAGGATGTACCCTGACAGTTTTAGACAGTAGCCAATAGGCTGTACCCTGACAGTTATAGACAGTAGCCAATAGGCTGTACCCTTACAGTTGTAGACAGTAGCCAATAGGCTGTACCCTGACAGTTGTAGACAGTAGCCAATAGGCTGTACCCTTACAGTTGTAGACAGTAGCCAATAGGCTGTACCCTGACAGTTGTAGACAGTAGCCAATAGGCTGTACCCTTACAGTTGTAGACAGTAGCCAATAGGCTGTACCCTTACAGTTGTAGACAGTAGCCAATAGGCTGTACCCTTACAGTTGTAGACAGTAGCCAATAGGCTGTACCCTGACAGTTGTAGACAGTAGCCAATAGGCTGTACCCTGACAGTTGTAGACAGTAGCCAATAGGCTGTACCCTGACAGTTATAGACAGTAGCCAATAGGCTGTACCCTGACAGTTGTAGACAGTAGCCAATAGGCTGTACCCTGACAGTTGTAGACAGTAGCCAATAGGCTGTACCCTTACAGTTGTAGACAGTAGCCAATGGGCTGTACCCTGACAGTTGTAGACAGTAGCCAATAGGCTGTACCCTGACAGTTGTAGACAGTAGCCAATAGGCTGTACCCTGACAGTTGTAGACAGTAGCCAATAGGCTGTACCCTTACAGTTGTAGACAGTAGCCAATAGGCTGTACCCTTACAGTTGTAGACAGTAGCCAATAGGCTGTACCCTTACAGTTATAGACAGTAGCCAATAGGCTGTACCCTTACAGTTGTAGACAGTAGCCAATAGGCTGTACCCTTACAGTTGTAGACAGTAGCCAATAGGCTGTACCCTGACAGTTTTAGACAGTAGCCAATAGGCTATTGTGTCTATTTGAGCATAATGTAGGTCTTCCAACAAAACCAATGGAGTAAATCCCAGAACATTTTCACATGTTAATAGCTTTTGATTTCTATGATAAAGCCTACAGTAGCCTATATCTGTGGTTTCAATGAAGGCCTACATTGAATGAGACTTTTAAAAACGTTTTCACATTATGAAGGGCTTGACATGAATTATTTCTTACTTGGTCTGTAACTCTATGGGCCAAATAGCTGATTGTAAATTGCATTGTATTGTGTTGTATGATGCAAGAAACCACTTTACAAAATACAATTAATTATTATTACCAGACAGAGAATTAGACCATGTCTCAAAATACGACACAGCCCCTTTAATTAAGACGGAAGATTTTTACCTGACTGGCTTTTCAAAGACAGCTTGAAATGTAGCCTTGACGTTTTGTGCTCTTGTAGGGAGCAGTAACACCTCATTGCCGACCTGTACTTATCTATAACGGGGATAATAACTCGCTAGAAAAGAATGTCGACAAATGCGCTCCGATCTGAACTGATCCCATCAATAGAATTCTACTCCGTTGCGCTCTGGCTCTGCCTACAACTAAATCACAGACTCAGTCTTGCAAAGTTATATTTGTTTTGGTTTGTTGCATTGAAAAAAGGGGTGATATAATGTTGATTCGATCACAGAAAAAACGTTGATCTGTAATATAGTGCAAACGAATGGGGGCGAACGCAGTGAAGTTCAATGTCTTGCGTCTCTGTGCAGCATGGCATTTCTTCTGCGCAGCAGTCCTTGAGGAAGTGCACAGCTTAGAGAGGACATTGGTTGGCATGCATATGCACATGAACGTTTCACCGGTAAATTATGAAGAATGTGCCATATCATTCACGATTGACAGTGATAAATGTGAAGGGAGGGTGAGCAATACATTTGTGCGTAAAGTATAGATTAAACTGGAGAACCCCAGTCCTCGGCCTTGATCCAGTCATTGTCCCTTGTCTTGCCACTGTCAGACTAGCAAGAAAACATAAAAAGGAAGTCATGTTTTTAAGCAGAAATAGCAAATAAATAACTCAATATTTAATCGTGATCAAGTTGTGGACCTATTCCTTACAAAGGGTTTTATGATTTTTGGTTGCACCTTGTCTCACGTCGGTCTGACGCCTTCTTCTCCTCTCAAATACTGTCTTTGTTTTAAACTACTGTGTCTTGCTAAAGTATTCAGACCCCTTGGATTTCTTCATATTTTATTGGGTTACAAAGTCGGATTAAAATTGATTTAATTGTAATGTCAAAGTGGAAGATCTTTTAAAAAAATAGATTAATACAAATTAGATATAGTAATTGCATAAGTATTCAGCCCTTTTGTTTAAGCTTAAATTAGTCCAGGAGTAACATTCAACTTAACAAATCACATAATAAGTTACCTGGACTCACTCTGTGAAATAATAGTGGTTGTTATGATTTTTGAATGACTACCCCTTCCTCTGTCCCCCATACATATAGCATCTGGAAGGTCCCTCAGTCAAGTATTGAATTTCAAGCACAGATTAAACTACAAAGACCAGGGAGCTTTTCGAAAGCCTCATAAAGAAGGGCAGTGATTGGTTGATGGGTAACAATAACAAATCAGACACTGAATAGCTCTTTAAGCATGGTCAAGTTAATAAATATGTATTAAACCACCCAGACACATCAAAGATACAGTCGTCCTTCTGAACTGAGCTGCAGGACAGGAATGAAACTGCTCAGGGATGTTACCATGAGGCCATTGGTGATTTTAAAACAGTTACAGAGTTCAATGGCTGTGATGGGAGAAAAATGAGGAAGGATCAACAACATTGTAGTGACTCCACAATAATGACTTTGATGACAGATTGAAAAGAAGGATAGAAATATATAGAATAGAAATACTCCCAAACATGCATCTGGTACAACAAGGAACTAAAGTAATACTGTAAGAAACACCCTGCAAAGGAATACATGTTTTGGCCTAAATGAAAGCCTTATGTTTGGGGCAAATCCAACATAACACATTCCTGAGACACTGGGAGAGGAATACACCTTTCAGCAGGACAATAACCTACAACGCAAAGCCAAATCTAAACTGGAGTTGCTTACCAAGAAGACAGTGAATGTTCCTGAGTGGCCAAGTTACAGTTTTGACTTAAATCTCATTGAAAATCCATGGTAAGACTTGAAACTGCTGTCATGAGCCCCAACATCTTGACAGAGTTATTTAGCCCACGCTACAGACGGCTATATCAGTGGGTTAATAAAGGACTAGTAAAGGCTCAGTAAATACAGTCACAATCATTTCAATGTACTCCAGATGACTTACCTCCTTGGAAGTTCTATTGGCAATCATTTCAATGTACTGCAGATGACTTACCTCCTTGGAAGTTCTACTGGCAAGAATTTCTAGAATGGGGGAAATAGTTTGCCCCGGATGCACTGGACACTGAAACAATAAATGAAGTCATTAAATCACCCCCATCTGAACATGAATCAAGTGCCAGTCATTAGCAGTATTAACTTTACATCTCCACCTAGCCTTAGACTATGCCAGCCTCCTGCTAAGTAGGGGATCATCAATCACGGACATTTTTGTGTTCATTGATTAAAAACATTAAAGTTATTGACATCAATAAGACTTATGAATAAACAAAGTATTCAGACCCCTTGACTTTTCCCACATTATTATTGCAGGAAAATAAACTCACAACAAAATCATTATTTTACAAGTTAATGGCGAGCTAATTACAGAAAATAGCTCACGGTTGTGAGTGTGACGAAATAAAAGCAGGGCATTCTAGCAGAGGATTTTATAACTTGGACACTGTCTCGTTGGCCTAACATTATATCCTAATTTGACTTTGGTGCAGGTCATGTTGTTCTTCACATTACCATCTCTGGTAAACACACACACTATATCAAACAAAATCTAAGTTTATGTGTCACATGAACAGGATGAATAAGGTGTAAACGGTACACTGAAATGGTTACTCGCATAGTGGAGTCTTTTGTTTAGACATGTAGCTAGCTAGCTAGCTAGCTAAACAATGAACCATAATCCCAAATCATAACGTTACTACCCTGCATGAATCTGCTGGTTGCTAACCAACCAGGTTCAATGTTAGCTAGCTAACAATAGGCTATAACTAGCAATGCAAATGGCTCTGATATACACATTTTATTACTAAACAAATCATACACACAATGTTAGCTAGCGAGCCAGCAAGCTAACGTTAGCTAGCTAACAGTACGCTTTAACTTGCAATGAAAACGACTTTCTGACTAAATTAGAAAAGTATATAATATCTGAAAATGTAGCTAGCTAGAATCTCATACTCGTTATACATAAATGAACGCTTCTCCCTCTCTGTCACGGATGCCATGGTTGCCCTTAGTTTGAAGACGTAATCCGGAGACAGGTGTTTCATACAACAGCCTTCTGTGTTCTCTTTTCAAGTTCCTCTGCATATTTGCAATCAAAAGCCTGAATTTTCTCCATCTCCTTAGCTGTCATACTCTTCTGCTTCCACCGAGCATTCCACTGATTTCAAAACTTGTTCCTCCAGAAAGTGGAGAGCAACAAGTTGCAGTTCTACATGATATATATATATATTTAAAGCCACGTTAGAAAGGATTACCTACACATACTGACCAGCTCATGTTATAGAGAGAGCCGTGCTACATGGCAGACCAATCCAAACTCATCTCTCGGCATGTCCAGCCCATCCATTATCTCAGCCAATCATGGCTAGCGGGAAGGTTCCTGTCTTTTTCCAAGGCTAAACCAACTAGGCTCGTAATTTAACAATATAAATACTTTGTCTTTTTCTTTTCTTTTTCTTTATATATATATATATATATAGACAGATGAAACAGTACCCAGGCCAGTGGGATTTGGTTACAAAAAAAATATATACCGTTTTTGGGATAGTCTCCTTCAGTTGGTTTGTATTTTACAACCTGGTTTGGTTTGTCAGAACACAAGAAATGGGTAGAAAATGTGACTTAAACGAGACAAAGTCTCCATTTACTTATAAAGCAGCCAGAAGATGGATAAAGAGATCTTTATCAACAGGATGGATAGAAGATTGGGGAGGCTGGGTCGGGAGTTTGGAATTGGTAAACTCAGTGGACGCGGGCTTTTTGATAGATGGCGTCGCTTGAGGAGGCAAGAAAGAGATTTCTATTCAGAAAAGTCGAGTACTTTTACAAGAAATAGTTTCATTGAATTTGGGAGGAGGAATGGAGGGAAAAAGAGAGGAAGAACAGGTTGAAGAGAGAGACGTTGAGTGAATCTGAAGATGGCGGAAAATAAGTGGAAGTGGAAGTGGAGCAATTGAAGTTGAAGATTCCTGGTGTTTGTATTGCCTGCCGTCTGGTACGACGCAGACCCGGTGGTGAGAGTGGTGAAACAGAGGAGTCACTGTCAGTCCTTTTGAGTTTTGAGTCAGTGTCTTTACCCGACAAAGTCATGTTAGGATATAGAAGTTATCCTGTTAGAGCTTTTGTGCCGAATCCACTGCCCTGTTTCAGGTGCAACGGTTATGGGCATGTCACAGCAGGGTGTAGGAGGGAGATTCCAAGATGTGGGAAGTGTGCAGGAGGGCGTGGGACAGAGGATTGTGTAGTTTGGTGGATAAAGTTGTGTGTGTCAATTGTAGGGGTGCCCATGTTGCTGGGGATCGGAAGTGTCCGGTGCGATAGAGGCAGGTTGAGGTGGCCAGAGTCAGAGTAGTGCAGAAGGTGTCGTATGCTGAGGCAGTGAAGAGAGTAGAGGAGGATGGGTCAAGGGTCAAGGGTGAGGCATCCTGAGAGGATTCCTGTAAGGAGTAGATCTGTGCCAGCACAGAGGGATAGGCTGACGAGTGATATATGCTTCATTATAAACTGGGTGGTTCGAGCCCTGAATGCTGATTGGCTGAAAGCCAATCATACCACGGGTATGACAAAACATGTATTTTTACTGCTCCAATTACGTTGGTAACCAGTTTATAATAGCAATAAGGCACCTCTGGGGTTTGTGGTATATTGCCAATATCCGCGTTGCGTCGTGCGTAAGAACAGCCCTTAGCCGTGGTATATTGGCCATATACCACACCCCCTGGGCCTTATTGCTTAAGTCAGTTTGTCTTCTTAGCGTTCAGAAGAGTTCCAGGGTGTGTTGAGTGGTGGTGTCCCGTCCTCCCAGGCCGTTGGCATGGTGCAGGAGCAGATGGGGTCAACGTAGTAGAATGGGGTCGTCGGCTTTAATGAGTTTAGGGTTAGTTGGAAGGGTGTTTATTGTTTAATGTTTTTATAGTAGTATTATTTTTGCATCATAAAGGATCATGGATATATACTATAGTCCAGTGGGGGGCGATAATGCAACATATTGGAAGCCAACCATCTGAGGCTAGTAGCATCTCTCTCCATTGAATACAGGCTGCTGATGTCATCAACCCTTATCGAATATGCAAACAACGATTACAATAATGAGATGTATCCACCAATCCAAAGAAAGGATAGATGGGAGCTAGACGGCCCACAGTGCTGCTTTGACGACGCCCATTGTTAGGGCGGAGAGACCTGTATTTAGTCAGTATATCCATCATCCTTTATCAAGCATAGAAAACAGCATAGATTTTTATTTTTAACATAAGGCTACTCTATTAGAATTATTTCGATGACAAACTGGTTGATTAACAATATTGTGTTTACAGGTTTGTTTTTAAAAATAAATAAATGTGGGAAGTGCGAGGTGAGCTGTAGGAATGCTGACACCATTACCCCTCAAACATATGGAAAGAGTATCAATGGAAAATCATGAGGTACTTTCTAACCCCAGGCATAATGGGGAAGATGAGACCAGAAACAACCAGTGAATGCTGGAGAGAATGTGGGGAATTGGCCTCAAACTACCTACATATTGTTTGGTCTTGTCCTGCAATAATGACATTCTGGAATGTTTTGGACTCAAACTACCTACATATTGTTTGGTCTTGTCCTGCAATAATGACATTCTGGAATGTTTTGGACTCAAACTACCTACATATTGTTTGGTCTTGTCCTGCAATAATGACATTCTGGAATGTTTTGGACTCAAACTACCTACACATTGTTTGGTCTTGTCCTGCAATAATGACATTCTGGAATGATTTTGACTTTGTAAACAATGTATTCAGATATTCCCTGGAGTAATGCCTGAACGATTACAAAATGCCAACCTGTTGAATATCTTTGTCTGCAGCTAAGACGTAGTACAGAACATTGGTTAAATGGTGACATACCTACTATGGAAGAGTGGATTTGTAGAGAGAAAGAAATGTATTTAATGGAAAAGATCACCCATAAAATAAAACTGCAGACAGATGTATGTGAAAAAAGATGGGAAACGCTCCTTGTAAATAATATTGTGAAGACATAAGACTCATTAGTCTCAAAGCAACCAAACATATGATGAATTGATATTACATTTGTATTATTGTATTTTTAGTATTGTTTTAATTATTAATTTATTTACTTTAGTTTCTTAATTCTATAGTTATCTTGTTTGTTGTATACTTGTTGGCATCTCAGATGACCAGCACCTTAATAATAATCACCATACTTACTTCACAAGCACTACTTATACTAGTAGACTGCACATAGCACGTATAGGGGCTGGACACACGTTGACCCACACCCTTCTGTTGTCTTGTATAACTACTACCAGTTAGCAAGTCCAAAATCTCAGAGTTTCCTAGTTCCGACCAGCAGGTGAACGTGGCATGACTCAAGGTACATAGGGAATGGGTATAGGAGCTGGACACACGTTGACCCACACCCTTCTGTTGTCCTGTATAACTACTACCAGTTAGCAAGTCCAAAATCTCAGAGTTTCCTAGTTCCGACCAGCAGGTGAACGTGGCATGACTCAAGGTACATAGGAGATGGGTATAGGAGCTGGACACACGTTGACCCACACCCTTCTGTTGGGACACAAAAATTCACAAAATCTGCTACGATACTTTTTGCATGTTATTACAGGAATTGAGTGTTGATGAGGCTTAGGCCCAATGGACCGTAGACTCCTTATCATTTATACCAACATCAACAACAAAGAAACAGTCTGGTGTTTTTCTACAATCTGGCAACACTCAAGATGCGAGACCGATCTCCGATGTAGCCTTGTATAAAATGCATTACCTATATGATGGACAATATTGGGCTAACACGTTTGTTTTTTGACAGAAATATAGGACACAGAACAAGGCAGTTTAGAACACCACTGTCCATCAAGCATTGCTTCAACTTTCAAATGATTGTTCTGAAGTTTGCTAAAAGTGTCCTATGAATGAAGTCGCACAGAAACGTGTCTTTTCCCTCGAAGGAAGTTGCACAAAATCTTCTGCAATACTTTTTGTAAATAATATTGCACGTATTGAGTGTGAAACTGTGCTGCAACAACTCTTGTGAAGCCCCCAATTGGTTTAGAGGTCAATCTTTCATGGCCACGATTAAATCCCTGTTCTACAACACAGCGAGCCTAGAAGATGGTGTATAGAAGATGTCATCCGTAAATGGACGTTTTGCAAGCTACCGTAGGTCTGGTTTGGGACTTGGAGACAGCAGCAGCTCTGTCCCAGTCTTTCCCTTTTAAGGGTTATGGTTAGGGTAGGGGTTAAGGTTAGGGTAAGGGTTATGGTTAGGGTAGGGGTTAATGTTAGGGTAGGGGTTATGGTTAGGGTAGGGGTTATGGTTAGGGTAGGGGTTATGGTTAGGGTAGGGGTTAATGTTAGGGTAGGGGTTATGGTTAGGGTAGGGGTTATGGTTAGGGTAGGGGTTAATGTTAGGGTAGGGGTTATGGTTAGGGTAGGGGTTATGGTTAGGGTAGGGGTTAAGGTTAGGGTAAGGGTTATGGTTAGGGTAAGGGTAAGGGTTATGGTTAGGGTAGGGGTTAAGGTTAGGGTAAGGGTTAAGGTTAGGGTAAGGGTTAATGTTAGGGTTTAGGGCCGGGACGTCCCAAGGATCCCAGATAGCACTAACAGAGAGCCACCCCTTAAAGCGTCAATCAGCAGCAGAAACAATCAAAGTGGGAGCCCGCCCCTAATTCAGTAAACAGCTGAGAGATGAGCCCGCCCTAATTCAGTAAACAGCTGAGGGATGAGCCCCGCCCTAATTCAGTAAACAGCTGAGGGATGAGCCCCGCCCCTAATTCAGTAAACAGCTGAGAGATGAGCCCGCCCTAATTCAGTAAACAGCTGAGGGATGAGCCCCGCCCCTAATTCAGTAAACAGCTGAGGGATGAGCCCCGCCCCTAATTCAGTAAACAGCTGAGTGATGAGCCCCGCCCCTAATTCAGTAAACAGCTGAGAGATGAGCCGCCCCTAATTCAGTAAACAGCTGAGGGATGAGCCCCGCCCCTAATTCAGTAAACAGCTGAGGGATGAGCCCCGCCCCTAATTCAGTAAACAGCTGAGGGATGAGCCCGCCCTAATTCAGTAAACAGCTGAGTGATGAGCCCCGCCCCTAATTCAGTAAACAGCTGAGTGATGAGCCCCGCCCCTAATTCAGTAAACAGCTGAGTGATGAGCCCCGCCCCTAATTCAGTAAACAGCTGAGTGATGAGCCCCGCCCCTAATTCAGTAAACAGCTGAGGGATGAGCCCCGCCCTAATTCAGTAAACAGCTGAGGGATGAGCCCCGCCCTAATTCAGTAAACAGCTGAGGGATGAGCCCCGCCCCTAATTCAGTAAACAGCTGAGGGATGAGCCCCGCCCTAATTCAGTAAACAGCTGAGTGATGAGCCCCGCCCCTAATTCAGTAAACAGCTGAGTGATGAGCCCCGCCCTAATTCAGTAAACAGCTGAGGGATGAGCCCCCGCCCTAATTCAGTAAACAGCTGAGTGATGAGCCCCGCCCTAATTCAGTAAACAGCTGAGTGATGAGCCCGCCCCTAATTCAGTAAACAGCTGAGTGATGAGCCCCGCCCTAATTCAGTAAACAGCTGAGTGATGAGCCCCGCCCCTAATTCAGTAAACAGCTGAGGGATGAGCCCCGCCCCTAATTCAGTAAACAGCTGAGGGATGAGCCCCGCCCTAATTCAGTAAACAGCTGAGGGATGAGCCCCGCCCCTAATTCAGTAAACAGCTGAGGGATGAGCCCCGCCCTAATTCAGTAAACAGCTGAGGGATGAGCCCGCCCCTAATTCAGTAAACAGCTGAGGGATGAGCCCCGCCCTAATTCAGTAAACAGCTGAGGGATGAGCCCCGCCCCTAATTCAGTAAACAGCTGAGGGATGAGCCCCGCCCCTAATTCAGTAAACAGCTGAGGGATGAGCCCCGCCCCTAATTCAGTAAACAGCTGAGGGATGAGCCCCGCCCCTAATTCAGTAAACAGCTGAGGGATGGGGCTCTCTAATTCAGTAAACAGCTGAGGGATGGGGCTCTCTAATTCAGTAAACAGCTGAGGGATGGGGCTCTCTAATCCATAGACAGAGCTAAGGGATGCGAGGACTGATCATCCATTATATAAAAATGATAGTTTTATCCATGATGTTTTGAGGCTATATAGTGGGTTGGCGCCCCCCCTTGGTTTGTGCTGTGGTGGAGACCTCTGTGGGCTATACTCGGCCTTGTCTCAGGATTGTAAGTTGGTGGTTGAGGATATCCCTCTAGTGGTGCGGGGGCTGTGCTTTGGCAGAGTGGGTGGGGTTATATCCTTCCTGTTTGGCCCTGTCCGGGGGTTTCTTCGGATGGGGCCACAGTGTCTCCGGACCGCTCCTGTCTCAGCCTCCAGTATTTATGCTGCAGTAGTTTATGTGTCGGGGGGCTGGGGTTTAGTTGGTTATACCTGGAGTACTTCTCCTGTCTTATCCAGTGTCCTGTGTGAATTTAAGTATGCTCTCTCTAATTCTCTCGTTCTCTCTTTCTCTCTGAGAACCTGAGCCCTAGGACCATACGTCAGGACTACCGGGCATGATGACACCTTGCTGTCCCCAGTCCGCCTGGCCTTGCTGCTATTCCAGTTTCAACTGTTCTGCCTGCGGTTATGGAACCCCTACCTGTCCCAGACCTGCTGTTTTCAACTCTTAATGATCGGCTGTGAAAAGCCAACTGAGATTTATTCCTGATTATTATTTGACCATGCTTGTCACTTATGAACATTTTTGAACATCTTGGCATGGTTCTGTTATAATCTCCACCCGGCACAGCCAGAAGAGGACTGGCCACCCCTCATAGCCTGGTTCCTCTCTAGGTTTCTTCCTAGGTTTTCGCCTTTCTAGGGAGTTTTTCCTAGCCACCGTGCTTCTACACCTGCATTACTAGCTGTTTGGGGTTTTAGGCTGGGTTTCTGTACAGCACTTCGAGATATTAGCTGATGTAAGAAGGGCTATATAAAATAAAATTGATTGAATTGAGTTTTATCCATGATGTTTTGAGGCTATATAGTGTTTGTGTTTACATTTTCTTTGTTTACAAACATTGGAGCAAAACAGGCTTATATTCTGGCTTCTGATTGGGTACAACAGTTGAACTAAGCTCATGATGCATTTATGAGTTACATTCTTCAAGAATCAATGGGGACACATCATTAATGGATGTAGCAACTGCTGATTGCCACTTAAAGTAGACCGGAACTGTGACAAATGGTTTCAATAGTAAACTGGCCTGAGTGCGACGTCTTCGTTCATCCACCATCTTTGATTGAACACGCACTGTTAGGAAAGTTAACGGTTGCGTTCCCCTGCTCAGACGTTGCATGCATCGAGCAATGGTTCCGTGCCACGTCATGGACTTTGCTGTCAGGCACCAGATTTCTATAGCATCTGATGTGGTAAGCTGATACGTACAACACCTGTCCAGGAGTTGGAAGATCTGGCAGGAGTCAGCAGCGTCTGAGCAGAGGAATTCACCCCAACCTGTTACTGATGTAAAACACCTGTCCAGGAGTTGGAAGATCTGGCAGGAGTCAGCAGCGTCTGAGCAGAGGAATTCACCCCAACCTGTTACTGATGTAAAACACCTGTCCAGGAGTTGGAAGATCTGGCAGGAGTCAGCAGCGTCTGAGCAGAGCAACTCACCCCAACCTGTTACTGATGCTACGTTCATAACATGTAGGAAGCTCAGAGTTTCCCACTAATAACCAGTAGGAGGGGCGTTTCAGTGGATTGATAGATGGGTTTCCCACTAATAACCAGTAGGAGGGGCGTTCCAGTGGATTGGTAGATGAGTCTCCCACTAATAACCAGTAGGAGGGGCGTTCCAGTGGATTGATAGATGAGTTTCCCACTAATAACCAGTAGGAGGGGCGTCCAGTGGATTGATAGATGAGTTTCCCACTAGTAACCAGTAGGAGGGGCGTTCCAGTGGATTGATAGATGAGTTTCCCACTAATAACCAGTAGGAGGGGCGTTCCAGTGGATTGATAGATGAGTTTCCCACTAATAACCAGTAGGAGGGGCGTTCCAGTGGATTGATAGATGAGTTTCCCACTAATAACCAGTAGGAGGGGGCGTTCCAGTGGATTGATAGATGAGTTTCCCACTAATAACCAGTAGGAGGGCGTTCCAGTGGATTGATAGATGAGTTTCCCACTAATAACCAGTAGGAGGGGCGTTCCAGTGGATTGATAGATGAGTTTCCCACTAATAACCAGTAGGAGGGGCGTTCCAGTGGATTGATAGATGAGTTTCCCAGTAATAACCAGTAGGAGGGGCGTTCCAGTGTATTGATAGATGAGTCTCCCACTAATAACCAGTAGGAGGGGCGTTCCAGTGGATTGATAGATGAGTCTCCCACTAATAACCAGTAGGAGGGGCGTTCCAGTGGATTGATAGATGAGTTTCCCAGTAATAACCAGTAGGAGGGGCGTTCCAGTGGATTGATAGATGGGTTTCCCACTAATAACCAGTAGGAGGGGCGTTCCAGTGGATTGATAGATGAGTCTCCCACTAATAACCAGTAGGAGGGGCGTTCCAGTGGATTGATAGATGAGTTTCCCACTAATAACCAGTAGGAGGGGCGTTCCAGTGGATTGATAGATGAGTTTCCCACTAGTAACCAGTAGGAGGGGCGTTCCAGTGGATTGATAGATGAGTTTCCCACTAGTAACCAGTAGGAGGGGCGTTCCAGTGGATTGATAGATGAGTTTCCCACTAATAACCAGTAGGAGGGGCGTTCCAGTCGATTGATAGATGAGTTTCCCACTAATAACCAGTAGGAGGGGCGTTCCAGTGGATTGATAGATGGGTTTCCCACTAATAACCAGTAGGAGGGGCGTTCCAGTGGATTGATAGATGAGTTTCCCACTAATAACCAGTTGGAGGGGCGTTCCAGTGGATTGATAGATGAATCTCCCACTAATAACCAGTAGGAGGGGCGTTCCAGTGGATTGATAGATGAGTTTCCCACTAATAACCAGATGGAGGGGCGTTCCAGTGGATTGATAGATGAGTTTCCCACTAATAACCAGTAGGAGGGGCGTTCCAGTGGATTGATAGATGAGTTTCCCACTAATAACCAGATGGAGGGGCGTTCCAGTGGATTGATAGATGAGTCTCCCACTAATAACCAGTAGGAGGGGCGTCCCAGTGGATTGATAGATGAGTTTCCCACTAATAACCAGTAGGAGGGGCGTTCCAGTGGATTGATAGATGAGTCTCCCACTAATAACCAGTTGGAGGGGCGTTCCAGTGGATTGATAGATGAGTCTCCCACTAATAACCAGTAGGAGGGGCGTCCCAGTGGATTGATAGATGAGTTTCCCACTAATAACCAGTAGGAGGGGCGTTCCAGTGGATTGATGGATGAGTTTTCCACTAATAACCAGTAGGAGGGGCGTTCCAGTGGATTGATAGATGAGTTTCCCACTAATAACCAGTAGGAGGGGCGTTCCAGTGGATTGATAGATGAGTCTCCCACTAATAACCAGTAGGAGGGGCGTTCCAGTGGATTGATAGATGAGTCTCCCACTAATAACCAGTAGGAGGGGTGTCCCAGTGGATTTTTTGTCTAACTTCCTTCATCTCAACTGACATGACAGAACTGGACAGGTGAAAGCAATGTCCCGGTAGACAGCCACCATATTACTTTGACCTATCTTGTGTAAAAAATATAACCCATTTCTACGTACTGAACACAACACTCTGTGTGTGTGTGTGTGTGTGTGATCATAAAGTGTAAGGTATACGCAGGGAGTCAGGAAGCAGGTGCAGTTAGTGAGTTTAATGACATGGAGCGACACAAAACAAGAGCAGCGTCTAACATAGAAACAAAACCAATACTGCCTGATGGGTGACAACAGAGTGCTGGATAAAGGGGAAGTCATCAGAGAGGAGATGTTGAGGAGCAGGTGTGAGTAATGAAGGTTGCCAGGTGCGTCTAATGTTGAGGAGCAGGTGTCAGTAATGAAGGTTGCCAGGTGTGTGTAATGTTGAGGAGCAGGTGTGAGTAATGAAGGTTGCCAGGTGCGTCTAATGTTGAGGAGCAGGTGTCAGTAATGAAGGTTGCCAGGTGTGTCTAATGTTGAGGAGCAGGTGTCAGTAATGAAGGTTGCCAGGTGTGTCTAATGTTGAGGAGCAGGTGTCAGTAATGAAGGTTGCCAGGTGTGTCTAATGTTGAGGAGCAGGTGTCAGTAATGAAGGTTGCCAGGTGTGTCTAATGTTGAGGAGCAGGTGTCAGTAATGAAGGTTGCCAGGTGTGTCTAATGTTGAGGAGCAGGTGTCAGTAATGAAGGTTGCCAGGTGTGTGTAATGTTGAGGAGCAGGTGTCAGTAATGAAGGTTGCCAGGTGTGTCTAATGTTGAGGAACAGGTGTAATGTTGAGGAGCAGGTGTGAGTAATGAAGGTTGCCAGGTAGGTGTAATGTTGAGGAGCAGGTGTAATGTTGAGGAGCAGGGGTGAGTAATGAAGGTTGCCAGGTGTGTGTAATGTTGAGGAGCAGGTGTGAGTATTGAAGGTTGCCAGGTAGTTGTAATGTTGAGGAGCAGGTGTGAGTATTGAAAGTTGCCAGGTAGGTGTAATGTTGAGGAGCAGGTGTGAGTAATGCAGGTTGCCAGGTAGGTGTAATGTTGAGGAGCAGGTGTAATGTTGATGAGCAGGTGTGAGTAATGAAGGTTGCCAGGTGTGTTTAATTTTGAGGAGCAGGTGTGAGTAATGAAGGTTGCCAGGTGTGTCTAATGTTGATGAGCAGGTGTGAATAATGAAGGTTGCCAGGTGTGTGTAATGTTGAGGAGCAGGTGTGAGTAATGAAGGTTTCCAGATGTGTGTAATGTTGAGGAGCAGGTGTGAGTAATGAAGGTTGCCAGGTGTGTGTAATGTTGAGGCACAGGTGTGAGTAATGAAGGTTGCCAGGTGTGTGTAATGTTGAGGAGCAGGTGTGAGTAATGAAGGTTTCCAGATGTGTGTAATGTTGAGGAGCAGGTGTGAGTAATGAAGGTTGCCAGGTGTGTTTAATTTTGAGGAGCAGGTGTGAGTAATGAAGGTTGCCAGGTGGTTCTAATGTTGAGGAGCAGGTGTGAGTATTGAAGGTTGCCAGGTGTGTGTAATGTTGAGGATTAGGTGTGAGTAATGAAGGTTGCCAGGTGTGTCTAATGATGGGTTGCCAGGACTGGCGGTTAGTAGACTGGCGACGTCTAGCGCCAGAGAGGGGGAGAGGGAGTGACATTATATTAATGATTGACTCTAGTTGACAATGTCTGTCAACTTCAATGGTGTGTATTCATGAATATTTACAATCATATGTTTACACACTAGAGAGCTATTCAACATTGTTGCTCCAGTGTGTCTTGCTGAACATGACCATGATTAGAGTGAAACATCATGTTATGTTTGACACAGAGACACTGAGGCGCCATGATACCAAAGATGAAACCCTGGATAGAGGGTCTCAGTGAATGTGGAGTGGAATGTGTACAGGTGGGTCAGTGTGTCAGAGGAGACTCTGTAGAAGGACAGAGTGCCGGATGGCCAGTCCAGATACACTCCTACTCTGTGGGAGCTGGAGGAGGGGATGTCTAAGGTAGTGTGATTATCATTGTGACAGGCAATGTAACTGTTTTCAGAGCAGAGCAGACTCCAGCACTTGTCATTGTATCCAAGCCAACAGTCATTAGCCCCTCCTCTCCTGCTGATTCCTTTATATGTCACTCCTATATCAACCCTGTGCCCACTCCACTCTACCTCCCAGTAACAGCGCCCAGTCAGACCCTCTCTACACAGCACCTGTCCACAGTCCTCAAATCTCTCTGGGTGATCAGGATACGGATGCCATTTCTCTCCCCTATGTGTCACCTTTCTGTTCTCCTCAGACAGAGAGAGGCGTCTGTATAATGTGTTTGGGTCCAGTGTGAGATCACAGGCATCTGATGGATGAAACCAGACACAATATTAGAAATCATCATCATTCACATTAGAATGTTAACTAACTTTTCACTAATTCATTTAATGTAGATGTTTCTAGGTATCAAAAGGAGAAGTTAAGGTAACTTGAGATTTGCTCATGATCATACAGTGGGGAAAAAAAGTATTTAGTCAGCCACCAATTGTGCAAGTTCTCCCACTTAAAAAGATGAGAGAGGCCTGTAATTTTCATCATAGGTAGACGTCAACTATGACAGACAAAATGAGGAAAAAAAATCCAGAAAATCACATTGTAGGATTTTTAATGAATTTATTTGCAAATTATGGTGGAAAATAAGTATTTGGTCAATAACAAAAGTTTCTCAATACTTTGTTATATACCCTTTGTTGGCAATGACACAGGTCAAACGTTTTCTGTAAGTCTTCACAAGGTTTTCACACACTGTTGCTGGTATTTTGGCCCATTCCTCCATGCAGATCTCCTCTAGAGCAGTGATGTTTTGGGGCTGTCGCTGGGCAACACGGACTTTCAACTCCCTCCAAAGATTTTCTATGGGGTTGAGATCTGGAGACTCCAGGACCTTGAAATGCTTCTTACGAAGCCACTCCTTCGTTGCCCGGGCGGTGTGTTTGGGATCATTGTCATGCTGAAAGACCCAGCCACGTTTCATCTTCAATGCCCTTGCTGATGGAAGGAGGTTTTCACTCAAAATCTCACGATACATGGCCCCATTCATTCTTTCCTTTACACGGATCAGTCGTCCTGGTCCCTTTGCAGAAAAACAGCCCCAAAGTATGATGTTTTCACTCCCATGCTTCACAGTAGGTATGGTGTTCTTTGGATGAAACTCAGCATTCTTTGTCCTCCAAACACTGACGAGTTGAGTTTTTACCAAAAAGTTATATTTTGGTTTCATCTGACCATATGACATTCTCCCAATCCTCTTCTGGATGCACTCTAGCAAACTTCAGACGGGCCTGGACATGTACTGGCTTAAGCAGGGGGACACGTCTAGCACTGCAGGATTTGAGTCCATGGCGGCGTAGTGTGTTACTGATGGTAGGCTTTGTTACTTTGGTCCCAGCTCTCTGCAGGTCATTCACTAGGTCCCCCCGTGTGGTTCTGGGATTTTTGCTCACCGTTCTTGTGATCATTTTGACCCCACGGGGTGAGATCTTGCGTGGAGCCTCAGATCGAGGGAGATTATCAGTGGTCTTGTATGTCTTCCATTTCCTAATAATTGCTCCCACAGTTGATTTCTTCAAACCAAGCTGCTTACCTATTGCAGATTCAGTCATTCCAGCCTGGTGCAGGTCTACAATTTTGTTTATGGTGTCCTTTGACAGCTCTTTGGTCTTGGCCATAGTGGAGTTTGGAGTGTGACTGTTTGAGGTTGTGGACAGGTGTCTTTTATACTGATAACAAGTTCAAACAGGTGCCATTAATACAGGTAACCAGTGGAGGACAGAGGAGCCTCTTAAAGAAGAAGTTACAGGTCTGTGAGAGCCAGAAATCTTGCTTGTTTGTAGGTGACCAAATACTTATTTTCCACCATAATTTGCAAATAAATTCATTAAAAATCCTACAATGTGATTTTCTGGATTTTCTTTTCTCAATTTGTCTGTCATAGTTGACGTGTACCTATGATGAAAATTACAGGCCTCTCTCATCTTTTTAAGTGGGAGAACTTGCACAATTGGTGGCTGACTAAATACTTTTTTTCCCCACTGTATGTTATACTGTAGGGTAATATAAAACACACTTATTCCCATTAAATACACACACACACACATCCTGAACACACACACACACACACACTGGACACACACCGGTATGCATGCATGATCACAAACACACATTTCTAAAGTAACACGAACACACCACACACACACACATACACACACACACACACATTGTCAAAGCAACTCTTTGTAAACATTGGTGTCCCTGATTTATGCTTCTGTAGAACTACAGCTGATATTTAATATGACCAAGTAAGTAATGATGGTGGTCTTTGACTTTGACTTCACTTGAATTAAGACTTATTCTTAGTCATATTCTTCACAGCAGTCAACACTCACATTTTCTATGTCCAGGTTTCATTCTGTTCTCTCCACCATGTTCCACACTGTAGCGGTAAGCAGAAAAACAGACAGTCATTGAGGGATACACCTGAACTCACACACACACACACACACACACACACACACACACACAGTCTTTATATAACTTAGTCCAAGTGGTGGTCAGAATGTTGGTCTTAACTAGCCTGATAACTCCAACATGTCTGATATGAACATTGACATAAACCCTCTACATACTTGAGTTTCTCCAGTCTGCAGTGTGGATCCTCCAGTCCAGCAGAGAACAGTCTGACTCCTAAATGTCCTGGGTGATTGTAGCTCAGGTCCAGCTCTCTCAGGTGTGAGGGGTTTGACCACAGAGCTAAGACCAGAGAAGCACAGCCTTCCTCTGTGACTAGACAGCGTGACAGCCTGCAATGAGTAAAATCATATTAAAATCACACTGCTATTCTTTTGTGGTGAAAATCGTGGCAGTATATTTTTTTCTAAATTATCAGATACATCAGTGTCCTGAAACCTGCCATATCTATTCATAAATGAATGTATCATTATTAGAAATGACAAATTATCAAAGTATTGCTTGTAGAGAGAAATATGCATATTACAAATATTTGAGTAGACTGACCACCAGTTTAAAAGCAGTATCAGTCAAAAAGACAGACAGTAGTTCTTGATTGTATTGAGTATACAGTCCACACCATATCTAGTTTGACAGTGAAGCTAACATTTTAAATGTGGCTCTGTACTCCAGCATTTTGGATTTGAGATAAAATGTTTCATATGAGGTGACAGAATATATTGTCACCTTTTATTTGAGGGTATTTTCATACATATCCGTTTCACAGTTTAGAAATGAAAGCACTTTATGTATCTAGTCCCCCCATTTGAAGAAGTCATAAGTATTCTAACAAATGTACTTATAGCGTATTAAAGTAGTCAAAGTTGAGTATTTGGTTGTAACTCGTTGGTTGCATTTGCAGTTTGTTTTGGTTGTGTTTTGGGTTATGTTTTGCCCGATAGTAACTGAATGGTCGATGATAACGGGAGTAATTTTCTGTCTAAGTGAGTAGATAATATGGATGATTTTCTAGTACATATGTTGTAGAATGAAACGCCTATATGCCTTAAATGCTTATGGAGTAAGAACCAATTAAAGGGTTAAATCAGAGCAGAGACATTTCTTTAGTGCATCTGATAACTCCCTGCAGCTGGTCTGTGTATGGCAATGACATGTGATGGAGATAAAACTTCTCGTTGTAGCTGTGTGGAGATTGGAGTAACAATGGAACTAGTGTTGTCACTTGTTTGTGCTTATGACCTGATGCACATAGTCACATGTACATAGTCACAAGGAAAAACCATAGGTCCAGCAGGAGGGCTTAAATATATGTGGTTTAGAATGGGTTACTGACGACATGTTTAAACCATGTTTAAGTATGAATTGATATGTTTTATAATGTGTTATGAAATGATAAGGGTAAAACAGAATGAACATGATTGATACTTTGTCCTCCAGATGTCTGGATAGTGAATATAGTCAATACAGAGTGTGATTGATACTTTGTCCTCCAGATGTCTGGATAGTGAATATAGTCAATACAGAGTGTGATTGTTCTTTAACGTACGTACTGTATGTGTAGAATTATTTGAGTCACGCCACCAATATAATGAGACAAGTGACAGAGGCCCCATTTAGAGAAGCGCACGTAGCCCTCGTGAGTAAAACAACATGTGACTCCGAAGGATGTTAATCATGTACATATAATGGAGTAACTACGTATGTTGGATAAGCATGACTGCATTGTGTCTGTATAAAAGGAGAGCTCTGAGTCAGGGCAGGGAGTGGTTCCATGGAGCAGCTCCGCTTTGTTATGTGATAATAAAGTCAACTTTTGGATTTACAAGCTCCAGTTTCTTGAGAGATATTTTTGAGTTAACTACTTTTGAGTCAAATATTTCTACCACATACTGTGGGGAAAAAAAGTATTTAGTGAGCCACCAATTGTGCAAGTTCTCCCACTTAAAAAGATGAGAGAGACCTGTAATTTTCATCATAGGTACACGTCAACTATGACAGACAAAATGAGAAAAAACTATCCGGAAAATCACATTGTAGGATTTTTAATGAATTTATTTGCAAATTATGGTGGAAAATAAGTATTTGATCAATAACAAAAGTTTCTCAATACTTTGTTATATACACTTTGTTGGCAATGACACAGGTCAAACGTTTTCTGTAAGTCTTCACAAGGTTTTCACACACTGTTGCTGGTATTTTGGCCAATTCCTCCATGCAGATCTCCTCTAGAGCAGTGATGTTTTGGGGCTGTCGCTGGGCAACACGGACTTTCAACTCCCTCCAAAGATTTTCTATGGGGTTGAGATCTGGAAACTGGCTAGGCCACTCCAGGACCTTGAAATGCTTCTTACGAAGCCACTCCTTCGTTGCACGGGCGGTGTGTTTGGGATCATTGTCATGCTGAAAGACCCAGCCACGTTTCATCTTCAATGCCCTTGCTGATGGAAGGAGGTTTTCACTCAAAATCTCATGATACATGGCCCCACTCATTCTTTCCTTTACACGGATCAGTCGTCCTGGTCCCTTTGCAGAAAAACAGCCCCAAAGCATGATGTTTCCACCCCATGCTTCACAGTAGGTATGGTGTTCTTTGGATGCAACTCAGCATTCTTTGTCCTCCAAACACGACGAGTTGAGTTCTATTTTGGTTTCATCTGACCATATGACATTCTCCCAATCCTCTTCTGGATCATCAAAAATGCACTCTAGCAAACTTCAGACGGGCCTGGACATGTACTGGCTTAAGCAGGGGGACACGTAGGGCACTGCAGGATTTGATTCCCTGGCGGCGTAGTGTGTTACTGATGGTAGGCTTTGTACTTTGGTCCCAGCTCTCTGCAGGTCATTCACTAGGTCCCCCCGTGTGGTTCTGGGATTTTTGCTCACCGTTCTTGTGATCATTTTGACCCCACAGGGTGAGATCTTGCGTGGAGCCCCAGATCGAGGGAGATTATCAGTGGTCTTGTATGTCTTCCATTTCCTAATAATTGCTCCCACAGTTGATTTCTTCAAACCAAGCTGCTTACCTATTGCAGATTCAGTCTTCCCAGCCTGGTGCAGGTCTACAATTTTGTTTCTGGTGTCCTTTGACAGCTCTTTTGTCTTGGCCATAGTGGAGTTTGGAGTGTGACTGTTTGAGGTTGTGGACAGGTGTATTTTATACTGATAACAAGTTCAAACAGGTGCCATTAATACAGGTAATGAGTGGAGGACAGAGGAGCCTCTTAAAGAAGAAGTTACAGGTCTGTGAGAGCCAGAAATCTTGCTTGTTTGTAGGTGACCAAATACTTATTTACCACCATAATTTGCAAATAAATTCATAAAAAATCCTACAATGTGATTTTGTGGATTTTTTTCTCTCAAATGTCTGTCATAGTTGACGTGTACCTATGATGAAAATTACAGGCCTCTCTCATCTTTTTAAGTGGGAGAACTTGCACAATTGTCGGCTGACTAAATACTTTTTTTCCCCACTGTAAATGGCGATCCCGGCAGGACTTGAAAACAGGGACCAGAGACGGTGGACTTCTGCGGCTATGAAACGGCTTGGACGGACCATACAAACAAAGCGGCCGCTTTAAAAAAGGTATGCCAAGTTCTTACTTATATAGTATTAAGTTTGTGTGGTTCGGTCCGGGGCCCGGCTTCAGCTGCAGAATACCAAGTAGGTCTCTCCAAATTTAAGATCCAGAAAATTAGAAACTGGGAGCTTTTGAATTTAAAATGATGGAGGGATAAAAATCCTTGAGGGTTGCAATAAGTAGAAAATAGTTTAAGTAAGAGTAGATCTGCTCGGTCCGAGCGGGTGGATGGTCTGCTTGGGTTGGTGTGGTTCATTCATTTTGGTTGGGTGGGGTGAGTTATCTGTTTCATTTGGGTTGATCATTTGGTCAGTATGAATGCATCCGTTTGAATAATTCGACTTTTTTGTCTGACGCATCTTGTACCCGTCGATGTTACTCGGTTGGCCGTCTGAGCCTTTTGTTCAAATCATTTAATTCATTTGTTCGTCCTGCTGGTCATTCTGTTTAATCCATTGTGATTCAATTGGTTGTGGTCAAGTTGGATGATTCATCTGTTTCATTCAGGTTGCTCATCTGGACAGTCTGACCGATCAATTTGATTCGAATGCTCGATTCGTGCATTTAATCATCGAGGTCACTCGACTGCTCATCTGATGCATCTGTTCGATTCGGTCGATTCATTTGATTAATTTCGCTGATCATTCTGTCTGGGTCATTTCGACACGGGCAGCTGACAATCTGTTTGAACGATCAGAGAATAAATAGATAGAAGCCCTACAGATACCGCTCTAAACGTGTCGAGGAAGTGAATCGTTTGGAGGAATGCTTAGGTAGGCAGAAATCCTGTGTAATATCGCTTTTTCTGTGTCGAGGAAGTGAATCAGAAAAAGGGCCAAATTTACAGGTCGCTTAGGAAAGCGTAGGATAGGTAGAAGACCAGTGAAGGTGTGTCGAGGAAGTGAATCACCTAGAGGGCTATATAGATAGATAAAAATCCTGTATATACTGTTTTTCTTGTGTCGAGGAAGTGAATCAAGATAGGGGTTGTATTTACAGGTAACTTAGACAAGTGCATGAAAGAGTGAGAGTGCAAGTGAGTGTGGAAGTCTCTGTCCTTGATGGAGAAAGGTCTGGACCGTTGCTTAAGTGTAACCTGGTAGAAAGGACGCACCCGGTCTCACACCAAAAGAGGAAGAGTGAATAGTGTGTGGATGCCCATTGAAGTACTAGGGGTAGAAACACACATACAGCTAACTGGTTTAAAGTTAAGAAAAACACGAGCAAGGGAAAGATGCATGAGGTGTTCGACACAAAATAAAAGTGGACATCAGGAGATATTATATTATTATTATATAAGAGATTGTCAAATGCACATTAATAACAAATAAGTTCTGACCAAAAATAATCAAAGAAGCACAAAGAGTTTAACAATAAAAGCGAATACTAATATAAAAGGACGGGAGAAAAAGATCAAAGGGGTTGATGATATGACGTTGACACATTGAATTTCGGTCAAGCTTTTAGGGGATAATTTGTTGGGAAATTTAGGAGTAATATAGGATTATGGTAAAATTAACCATAGTAGAATGTCAAATAATATTGATTGTATGTTGGTAAAAAGCGTTGTGTGAATGCGGTATGGTAAAATGAACTTGCGGCAATAAAGAATCATTAGAAATACGAATGCGGTGGTTGATATGAATAATACATGTGTATGATAATGTCATATAATAAATTATGATATATAATAGAATATCAAGGAGGGGTAAATAGAGCTCGATGTTATCTTAGAGAGTAGTGGAAAAGTCTGTGTTTTATGGACAGGAAGGCCAGTGTCTGGGAAATTACAGTCAATTTTTTGGGGTTCCGCTGGTAAAATGTAGAAGTCATTTGTGTCGATTAAGAATGGTTAAAAACACCACAAAGGGATTATTTGATGTAAGTACCTTAGAAGTATCTAACGTTATGTATTAACTTGCTCACCCAAACGTAGACGTACATCATGGATGGGAAAGTAATTAATATGGGTTCTAATTTGTATCGTTGTTGGATCATGTGATAAGGTTTAATGAATAATCGGACCATAAGTAATGTTGTTATAGATGTAATGTTTTATATAGTTCAAAGCCAATTTAGGGTTTACATCAAAATAAAACTCATTATGGAGCGAATATGATGTAATAAAGGAATTTCATTATGTCGCAAGGGAAACATAATCCGTTTTATTAAGATCGCCAGATCTATTTCCAAATCAATGAATGTGGATTTCACTCGTTGACTGCTAATTTATTCATTTTGAGCACGTGTGAGAACTTTGCAAAGAAACACTTGAAAGATTCTTTTTAAGGCTATTTTCTGGTAATTGTGTCGTTATTATGTACCAGAGGTTAAGACTACAAACCATTGTAGTTGGGCTATTTGTGGGACTTATTGTGCTTTCAAAAGGCATCGGTTCCATGGTACTAACTAAAATCTGTATTTGTGAGTGTAATTCAACTGATGCTTGAACGGATAATACAAAGTGTTTGGTATTACTTCTAGCCTACTTCGAAAGGATATTTACCTAGATCTGATGTATTCTAATTATGTAAGGTTGGTGATAAACTGAACCAAATTTGACGTTTTCCTACAGCAATTTAGGATGGTTAACGGTGTTACGTTAGTTTTTAACCCTACGATGGAGGTCGTTGGAGGGAACGCTGTTTGAGAAGGGGTTTTATTTGGTCTGTTAGTAACAAATGGAAGAGTTTCCATGGTTTTTGTCTGTGGTTGTTCGCCATTGGGATTCGCTGTAGGGAATTTTATGTTACGTTAGGTGTACAAGTATCAATAGTTTCTGTGGAGAAGGAAGTCATAAAGGGTTGAATGTTTGGTGTGAAAGCTAGCTAGTTAGTGGTGCGTACTAGTGACGTGTAGAGTAGTGACGTAACTTGCTGCGACGTGGAAGTCGTTGTTTAACTTTACATTTACGTCATTTGGTGGATGCTCTTGTCCAGAGCGAATTGCAGTTAGTGAGTTCATGCATTATTTTTTTCTTACTGGTCCTCCGTGGGAATCGAACCCACAGACATGGCGTTGCAAGCGCAAGGCTATACCAACTGAGCTACACGAGGTCTTGCTGTGAAAGGGCTGCGGATTTGTATGGTGTTTAGATGGTGAATGTTGTCGATGTGTGTAGAGGGTTCCTGGTTCAAACCCAGGGAGGGAAAGAAAATAAAAACTTTTACAGTGATGAATGACCTGAATAACGAGGTTGAATTGATGGTATTAACAACACCTGGCGGATAGTATAACATATTACATTTACATAATTTAGCAGACGCTCTTATCCAGAGCGATTTACAGTTATTGAGTGCATACATTATTTATTTTTTCATACGTTGCATCGATGTGAATAGATGTTTTGTTTGTTTCGACTATAATTTAAGAATGAGTTGTCAATATGTTAAAGTAACGTTAGATCGAAAGTTAGCGGTAGAGTATGATAGATATAGAGAGGGTTTTCTGTGTTACAATGTAAGTAAGTTAATTGGGCGATGAGACATGTTGAGTTGATGGTGTATTGGATTGTTTAATACGACTGGTATTAAAATAATTATTTAGATTTAGGTGAAGGAAAATATATTATTACGTAGTAGTGGTTTGTGGTTATAATTTCTAATGACATGATTTCGTAAGATGGTGAAAGGAAGTAGTGATAGATGGGCTGTATTTACATATGAAGGACGAATTGCGATAATGTGAAGCATGCTAACCTCTCAAAATTACCAATAACAGAGGGGGTATGATCCTTGTTCCTCTGTAACTTTCTCATTCATCATTATTCACGATTTATTAATGATTATTCATAATCATAGTAGCATCCATATGAATGTAGAAGTGTTCAGAAACATCTTCTATTCTTACTGACAATACAAGTGACTTCAAAATGACAGGACATTATTCACCATTCAGTTTCTATTAGGAAAAACATATTCTAAAACAAAACCAAGACAAACTGCAAATGTATTCAACAAGTTTGTAGAGTCACAAGCTTGATGTAATCACTACAGGCAAGGAATATGGGACCAAATACTAAACATATGACTACTTCAATACAATATCAGTGAATTTGTCCAAATAAATAAGACTTCTTAAAATGGGAGAACTAGATACGTAAAGTGCTTTCATATCTAAACGGTAAAACAGATATGTATGAATACCTTTAAATAAAAGGTGACATTCTGTACTGTTGCCTAATATGAAACATTATATCTGAAATGCAAAATGATGGAGTACAGCGCCAAATTTAAAACTGTAAGCTTCACTGTCCAAACACATATGGTGTGGACTATGTGTGCCTGGTAAACACATGTGGATCTGGTGAACAGTTATCACTTGTTAACCAACTACAGGAATACTGACCTCAGAGTCTCCAGTTTACAGTGGGGATTCCCCAGGACAGCAGAGAGCAGCTTCACTCCTGAATCCTTCAGGTCATTGTAGCTCAGATCCAGCTCTCTCAGGTGTGAGGGGTTTGACCTCAGAGCTGAGCCCAGAGAAGAACAGCCTTTCTCTGTGACTAGACAGCCTGACAGCCTGCAAAGAGTCAAATCATATTAAAATCACACTGCTATTCTTTGGTGGTGAAAATAGTGGCAGTATATTTTTTCAAAATGTTCAGATGTCCTGACACCTGATATATCTATTCATAAATTAATTATTAATTATTAGAAATGACAAATTATCAAAGTATTGCTTGTAGATAGAAAAATGTATATTACACATATTTGAGTAGACTGACCAGACCAGTTTAAAAAGCAGTATCAGTCAAAAGACAGACAGTGAGGTATCGGATTTTTATTGTATTGAGTATACAGTCCACACCATATCTATTTTGACAGTGAAGCTGACATTTTAAATGTGGCTATATACTCCAGTATTTTGGATTTGAGATCAAATGTTTCATATGAGGTGACAGTATATAATGTCACCGTTTAGAAATGAAAGCACTTTATGTATCTAGTCAAAAAGTATTTTGACAAATTTACATACATTGTATTAAAGTAGTCAAAAGTTGAGTATTTGGTCCGAAAGTCCTTGAACGCAATGACTACATCAAGCTTGTGACTCAAACTCGTTGGTTTCATTTGCAGTTTGTTTTGGATGTGTTTTGGGTTATGTTTTGCCCAATATTAAAATGGTGGATGATGACTGGAGTAATTTTCTGTATGGGTGGTCCTGGGGATCGAACCCACTATCCTGGCGTTACAAGCGCCATGCTCTACCAATTGAGCTACAGAGGACCACCCTGAGCTACAGAGGACCACCCATACGTAAAAATGTATGCACGCATGACTGTAAGTTGCTTTGGATAAAAGCGTCTGCTAAATGGCATATTATTATTATTTAAAGGTATTCATACATATGTATTTTACCGATTAGAAATGAAAGCACTTCATGTACAGTGGGGAAAAAAAGTATTTAGTCAGCCACCAATTGTGCAAGTTCTCCCACTTAAAAAGATGAGAGAGGCCTGTAATTTTCATCATAGGTACACGTCAACTATGACAGACAAAATGAGAAAATAAAATCCAGAAAATCACATTGTAGGATTTTTTATGAATTGATTTGCAAATTATGGTGGAAAATAAGTATTTGGTCAATAACAAAAGTTTCTCAATACTTTGTTATATACACTTTGTTGGCAATGACACAGGTCAAACGTTTTCTGTAAGTCTTCACAAGGTTTTCACACACTGTTGCTGGTATTTTGGCCCATTGCTCCATGCAGATCTCCTCTAGAGCAGTGATGTTTTGGGGCTGTCGCTGGGCAACACGGACTTTCAACTCCCTCCAAAGATTTTCTATGGGGTTGAGATCTGGAGACTGCCTAGGCCACTCCAGGACCTTGAAATGCTTCTTACGAAGCCACTCCTTCATTGTGTTTTGGATCATTGTCATGCTGAAAGACCCAGCCACGTTTCATCTTCAATGCCCTTGCTGATGGAAGGAGGTTTTCTCTCAAAATCTCACGATACATGGCCCCATTCATTCTTTCCTTTACACGGATCAGTCGTCCTGGTCCCTTTGCAGAAAAACGGCCCCAAAGCATGATGTTTCCACCCCCATGCTTCACAGTAGGTATGGTGTTCTTTGGATGCAACTCAGCATTCTTTGTCCTCCAAACACGACGAGTTGAGTGTTTACCAAAAAGTTCTATTTTGGTTTCATCTGACCATATGACATTCTCCCAATCCTCTTCTGGATCATCCAAATGCACTCTAGCAAACTTCAGACGGGCCTGGACATGCACTGGCTTAAGCAGGGGGACACGTCTGGCACTGCAGGATTTGAGTCCCTGGCGGCGTAGTGTGTTACTGATGGTAGGCTTTGTTACTTTGGTCCCAGCTCTCTGCAGGTCATTCACTAGGTCCCGCCGTGTGGTTCTGAGATTTTTGCTCACCGTTCTTGTGATCATTTTGACCCCACGGGGTGAGATCTTGCGTGGAGCCCCAGATCGAGGGAGATTATCAGTGGTCTTGTATGTCTTCCATTTCCTAATAATTGCTCCCACAGTTGATTTCTTCAAACCAAGCTGCTTACCTATTGCAGATTCAGTCTTCCCAGCCTGGTGCAGGTCTACAATTTTGTTTCTGGTGTCCTTTGACAGCTCTTTGGTCTTGGCCATAGTGGAGTTTGGAGTGTGACTGTTTGGGGTTGTGGACAGGTGGCTTTTATACTGATAACAAGTTCAAACAGGTGCCATTAATACAGGTAACGAGTGGAAAACAGAGGAGCCTCTTAAAGAAGAAGTTACAGGTCTGTGAGAGCCAGAAATCTTGCTTGTTTGTAGGTGACCAAATACTTATTTTCCACCATAATTTGCAAATAAATTCTTAAAAAAGTCTATAATGTGATTTTCTGGATTTTTTTCCCTCAATTTGTCTGTCATAGTTAACGTGTACCTATGATGAAAATTACAGGCCTCTCTCATCTTTTTAAGTGGGAGAACTTGCACAATTGGTGGCTGACTAAATACTTTTTTTCCCCACTGTATGTAGTTCTCCCATTTGAAAAAGTCGTAATTACTTAGTCAAAAGTTTAGTGTTTGGTCCAATATTCTTTGCTTGCAGTGAATACATCAAGCTTGTGATTCTACAAACTTGTTGAATGCATTTGCAGTATGTCTTGGCTTTGTTTTAGATTATGTTTTTCCAATAAAGGTGACATTCTGTACTGTTGCCTAATATGAAACATTCAATCTCAAATCCAAAATGCTGTAGCATAGCACCACATTTAAAACTGTAAGCTTCAATGTCCAAACACATATGGTGTGGACTATGTGTGCCTGGTAAACACATGTGGATCTGGTGAACAGTTATTACTTGTTGACCAACTACAGGAATACTGACCTCAGAGTCTCCAGTTTACAGTGGGGATTCCCCAGTCCAGCAGAGAGCAGCTTTACTCCTGAATCCTTCAGGTCATTGTTACTCAGGTCCAGCTCTCTCAGGTGTGAGGGGTTTGACTTCAGAGCTGAGACCAGAGAAGCACAGCCTTTCTCTGTGACTAGACAGCCTGACAGCCTGACAGAGAGATCATTATGATTTCACAAACACACTGTTAATTTAACCAGTAGTGTAGAAGGACAATGGCATATGCATTTGGTTAATTATCTCAAACAACATATACAGTGAATGGATCCCCTGCTGATTTTGTACGTTTGCCCACTGACAAAGACATGATCAGTCTATAATTTTAATGTTAGGTTTATTTGAACAGTGAGAGACAGAATAACAACAAAAAAATCCAGAAAAACGCATGTCAAAAATGTTATAAATTGATTTGCATTTTAATGAGGGAAATAAGTATTTGACCCCTCTGCAAAACATGACTTAGTACTTGGTGGCAAAACCCTTGTTGGCAATCACAGAGGTCAGACGTTTCTTGGAGTTGGCCACCAGGTTTGCACACATCTCAGGAGGGATTTTGTTCCACTCCTCTTTGCAGATCTTCTCCAAGTCATTAAGGTTTCGAGGCTGACGTTTGGCAACTCGAACCTTCAGCTCCCTCCACAGATTTTCTATGGGATTAAGGTCTGGAGACTGGCTAGGCCACTCCAGGACCTTAATGTGCTTCTTCTTGAGCCACTCCTTTGTTGCCTTGGCCATGTGTTTTGGGTCATTGTCATGCTGGAATACCCATCCACAACCCATTTTCAATGCCCTGGCTGAGGGAAGGAGGTTCTCACCCAAGATTTGAATGTACATGGCCCCGTCCATCGTTCCTTAGATGCGGTGAAGTTGTCCTGTCCCCTTAGCAGAAAAACACCCCCAAAGCATAATGTTTCCACCTCCATGTTTGACGGTGGGGATGGTGTTCTTGGGGTCATAGGCAGCATTCCTCCTCCTCCAAACACGGCGATTTGAGTTGATGCCAAAGAGCTCGATTTTGGTCTCATCTGACCACAACACTTTCACCCAGTTCTCCTCTGAATCATTCAGATGTTCATTGGCAAACTTCAGACGGCCCTGTATATGTGCTTTCTTGAGCAGGGGGAGCTTGCGGGCGCTGCAGGATTTCAGTCCTTCACGGCGTAGTGTGTTACCAATTGTTTTCTTGGTAACTATGGTCCCAGCTGCCTTGAGATCATTGACAAGATCCTCCCCCGTGTAGTTCTGGGTTGATTCCTCACCGTTCTCATGATCATTGCAACTCCACGAGGTGAGATCTTGCATGGAGCCCCAGGCCGAGGGAGATTGACAGTTCTTTTGTGTTTCTTCCATTTGCAAATAATCGCACCAACTGTTGTCACCTTCTCACCAAGCTGCTTGGCGATGGTCTTGTAGCCCATTCCAGCCTTGTAGGTCTACAATCTTGTCCCTGACAACCTTGGAGAGCTCTTTGGTCTTGGCCATGGTGGAGAGTTTGGAATCTGATTGATTGAATGCTTCTGTGGACAGGTGTCTTTTATACAGGTAACAAGCTGAAATTAGGAGCACTCCCTTTAAGAGTGTGCTCCTAATCTCAGCTCGTTACCTGTATAAAGACACCTGGGAGCCAGAAATCTTTCTGATTGATTTATGTCTGATCGTCGTCGGGTGAGGTTGTGTCTCTCTCTGGAGGGAGGTAAGCTTGGTTTATATGGCTTATATGGTGTCAAGTAAAGCTTAAACCATGTATTGAGACGTAGTTAGGTATTGTAGGTAGTTATCGTAGGTTATTGTAGTTATCGTAGGTTATTGTAGGTAATTATTGTAGGTAAGTATTGTATTCGGCTGAGCCCGGTGAAGCACGAGGCTAGCTAACCCACCACCTGGACTAGCTAGAGGGTAGCTACTGGTAACTATTAGCAACTTTGGATAGTTGTTTCATGCTTGAGAGTACCTGTAATTATGCCAGCTAGCTGCCTACCATTCAGCTGTTTTTCTAACATCATTGTCTGAAACATTGGCGTTAGGTATTTAGTAGCTACTGTCTGAATCCTCCCCCCTCCCTCTCTGTGGATGATTTCGTCAACCATTTTGAAAAGAAGATTGACGACATCTGATCATCGTTCGTTAAGTCAAATGATATCACTGGTCCTGCTCACACTGCCCTACCCTATGCTTTGACTTCTTTCTCCCCTCTCTCTCCAGATGAAATCTTGCGACTTGTGACGGCCGGCCGCCCAACAACCTGCCCGCTTGACCCTATCCACTCCACTCTTCTCCAGACCATTTCTGGAGACCTTCTCCCTTACCTCACCTCGCTCATCAACTCATCATTGACCGCTGGCTATGTCCCTTCCGTCTTCAAGAGAGCGAGAGTTGCACCCCTTCTCAAAAAACCTACACTCGATCCCTCCGATGTCAACAACTACAGACCAGTATCCCTTCTTTCATTTCTCTCCAAAACTCTTGAGCGTGCCGTCTTTAGCCAACTCTCTTGCTATCTCTCTCAGAATGACCTTCTTGATCCAAACCAGTCAGGTTTCAAGACTGGTCATTCAACTGAGACTGCTCTTCTCTGTGTCACGGAGGCTCTCCGCACTGCTAAAGCTAACTCTCTCTCCTCTGCTCTCATCCTTCTAGACCTATCTGCTGCCTTTGATACTGTGAACCATCAGATCCTCCTCTCCACCCTCTCCGAGTTGGGCATCTCAGGCGCGGCTCACTCTTGGATTGCGTCCTACCTGACAGGTCGCTCCTACTAGGTGGCGTGGCGAGAATCTGTCTCCGCACCACGTGCTCTCACCACTGGTGTCCCCCAGGGCTCAGTTCTAGGCCCTCTCCTATTCTCGCTATACACCAAGTCACTTGGCTCTGTCATATCCTCACATGGCCTCTCCTATCATTGCTACGCAGACGACACACAATTCATCTTCTTCTTTCCCCCTTCTGATAACCAGGTGGTGAATCGCATCTCTGCATGACTGGCAGACATATCAGTGTGGATGACGGATCACCACCTCAAGCTGAACCTCGGCAAGACGGAGCTGCTCTTCCTCCCGGGGAAGGACTGCCCGTTCCATGATCTTGCCATCACCGTTGACAACTCCGTTGTGTCCTCCTCCCAGAGTGCAAAGAGCCTTGGCGTGACCCTGGACAACACCCTGTCGTTCTCCGCTAACATCAAGGCGGTGACCCGATCCTGTAGGTTCATGCTCTACAACATTCGCAGAGTACGACCCTACCTTACACAGGAAGCGGCGCAGGTCCTAATCCAGGCACTTGTCATCTCCCGTCTGGATTACTCCAACTCATTTTTGGCTGGGCTCCTTGCCTGTGCCATTAAACCCCTACAACTCATCCAGAACGCCGCAGCCCGTCTGGTGTTCTACCTTCCCAAGTTCTCTCACATCACCCCGCTCCTCCGCACACTCCACTGGCTTCCAGTTGAAGCTCGCATCTGCTACAAGACCATGGTGCTTGCCTACCGAGCTGTGAGGGGAACGGCACCTCCGTACCTTCAGGCTCTGATCAGTCCCTACACCCAAACGAGGGCATTGCGTTCATCCACCTCTGGCCTGCTGGCCCCCCCTACCTCTGCGGAAGCACAGTTTCTGCTCAGCCCAGTCAAAACTGTTCGCTGCTCTGGCACCCCAATGGTGGAACAAGCTCCCTCACGACGCCAGGACAGCGGAGTCACTCACCACCTTCCGGAGACACTTGAAACCCCACCTCTTTAAGGAATACCTGGGATAGGATAAAGTAATCCTTCTACCCCCCCTTACCCCACCCCCCAAAAAAATTACAAAATAAAATAATATAAAAAATGTGTAAAGTGGTTGTTCCACTGGCTATCATAAGGTGAATGCACCAATTTGTAAGTCGCTCTGGATAAGAGCGTCTGCTAAATGACGAAAATGTAAATGTAAAATGTAAATGTGAGAGAGGGTCAAATACTTATTTCCCTCATTAAAATGCAAATCAATTTATAACATTTTTGACATGCGTTTTCTGGATTTTTTTGTTGTTATTCTGTCTCTAACTGTTCAAATAAACCTACCTTTAAAATTATAGACTGATCATTTCTTTGTCAGTGGGCAAACTTACAAAATCAGCAGGGGATCAAATATTTTTTTCCCTCACTGTATATTCATCTTCCGTCTCCTAGAATTGTATGGTCATAATATTATACTAATGTGGAAATCAATGCATTTATTCAATATGTGTTTCAATATAATATAATATAAATATTATAATACATATTTTACTCTAAACATAATATTTATTCCTGATGATTAGTTCTTATATGTCATTTGATGTACTCACAGAGCAGCTCTGGAGGCTTTGACCACTGGCAGCATCCTCAGAAGACCTTCCTCTGATCTGGAGTATTTCTTCAGGTCAAACACATCCAGCTCCTTTTCTGAAGTCAGCAACACAAAGACCAGAGCTGACCACTGTGCAGGTGACAGTTCTTCTTCTGAGAGACTTCCTGATCTCAGGTAGCTTTGGATCTCCTCCACTAGAGAATGGTCATTCAGTTCATTCAGACAGTGGAACAGATTGATACATCTCTCTGGAGAGGGATTGTCTCTGATCTTCTCCTTGATGTAATTCACTGTTTCTTTATGGCTCTGTGAGATGCTTCTTGTTGTTGTCAGTAGACCCCGTAAGTACTTATGATTGGACTCCATTGAGAGGCCCAGAAGGAAGCGGAGGAACAGGTCCAGGTTTCCCGTCTCACTTTGTAAGGCTTTATCCACAGCACTCTTGTAGAAGGTAACTTCAGTAACTTGAGGTTCGGCCATTAGATTCTCATTGTTGTTGATGAATGAGAGGAACACATATACAGCAGCCAGAAACTCCTGAATGCTCAGATGCACGAAGCAGTACACCTTGTCCTGGTACAGCCCACATTCCTCTTTAAAGAGCTGTGTGCACAATCCTGAGTACACTGAGGCTTCATTGACATCAATGCCAGCCTCTTTCAGGTCTTCTTCATAGAAAATCAGATTGCCCTTCATAAGCTGTTGAAAGGCCAGTTTTCCCAGTGACAGAATGCTCTCTTTATTCCAGTGTGGACCTGTCTCTTCATTCCCAAGATACTTTTCATTCTTCTGTTTGGTATGAAACACCACAAGGTGTGAGTACATCTCAGTCAGAGTCTTGTGCATCTCTTCTCTGTTATGTTTCAGCATGTGTTCAAGGACTATTGCAGAAATCCAACAGAAGACTGGAATGTGGCACATGATGTGGAGGATCCTTGATGTCTTTATGTGTGAGATGATTCTGTTGGCCAGGTCCTCATCACTGAATCTCTTCCTGAAATACTCCTCCTTCTGTGGGTCATTGAACCCTCGTACCTCTGTCACCTGGTCAACACACCCTGAAGGGATCTTATTGGCTGCTGCAGGTCGGGTAGTTATCCAGATGAGAGCAGAGGGAAGCAGATTTCCCTTGATGAGATTTGTCAGCTGAACATCCACTGAGGTTGACTCTGTGACGTCACAACAGATCTTGTTCTTCTGGAAGTCTAGGGGCAGTCGGCACTCATCCAGACCATCAAAGATGAACAGAACTTTGTACTTGTCGTAGTTGGAGATTCTCGATTCTTTGGTTTCCATTGAGAAGTGATTGAGAAGTTCAATCAAAGTGAGTTTTTCACCTTTCATCAAATTCAGCTCCCGGAAAGGGAATGAAATTACAAATTGGACATCCTGATTTGCTTTTCCTTCAGCCCAGTCCAGAATGAACTTCTGCACAGAGACTGTTTTTCCAATGCCAGCGACTCCCTTTGTGAGCACAGATCTGATAAGTTTGTCTTGTCCAGTTAAGGGTTTGAAGATGTTGTTACATTTGATTGCAGTCTCTGGTCTTGCTTGTTTCCTGGTTATTGTCTCAATCTGTCTCAGCTCATGTTCATTATTGACCTCTCCTGTTCCACCCTCTGTGATGTAGAGCTCTGTGTAGATCTTATTGAGAAGTGTTGGGTTTCCTTGTTTAGCGTTCCCTTCAAATACACATTGAAACTTCTTCTTTAGATTAGATTTGAGTTCACGTTGAAGAATCACAGCAAGCTCATCTGAATCTAGAAATAACACAGAGTATATTAATATTACATCTGTTTTAATGCCTACAGTATTGTAAGAATGTTATATAAAGTTTAAATTATAATCCTTTTTTCGCTTAACTGACTGTATAAATGTTTTCATAATGCATTACAGACTGGTGTGACTGATTATATTATTATTGGTATTATCTCTCTCTCTCTCTCTCTCTCTCTCTCTCTCTCTCTCTCTCTCTCTCTCTCTCTCTCTCTCTCTCTCTCTCTCTCTCTCTCTCTCTCTCTCTCTCTCTCTCTCTCTCTCTCTCTCTCTCTCGCTCTCGCTCTCGCTCTCGCTCTCTCTCTCTCTCAATTAATCAACACAACACATCCCTGCTGCTACTTGATGAGGTCACTAGGTGTTGTGTTAAGGATGCTACAATATCATTTAGTTACACAGCTACTTTAGCTGTACTTTAGCTACAGCTTTTAAATGTTCTAAAACAGCATTCAACATGAGGCAGACAGCTCTTACTTTTCTCCAGTGTGTCAGCAAGCTCCTTCTGGTTCATTTTCCTCAGGACGTGCAGTGTGATCTTCAGAGCCCCCTCTCTGGCACTGCTCTCCTGCTTCTCATCTTCAGCATCCACCACTTCCTTATCCTGCTTCTGACTCTCAAAGCCTTCTGGGAGTTCTGGACTAAGAATCCTCTTGAACATCTTCAGCTCGTTCTTCACAAATGTCATAATATTCTCTTCAAGCAACTGAAATAAATCAAGTAAATAAGTTAAGCAAGATACTAAATGCTTTCTCATTAACAAATGAATGAATGATTGACAGATCAACTTTACTTGAGGTAAACAAAAACAAATGTACATAACAAGACCACATACACTGAATATGGAGGCCAGGTCTGTTTGATGACTCTGGGAAGACTGACCACTGAGAACCTCTGACTCTGATCTCTCCTGTTGGTTTCTGTGGACAAAACATGAGATTACATCTCCTCATCCAGGGAGTGCACTCACACACACACACACACACACCCACACACACTTAGCCTATGGATTATGAAAACAACAAAAATAAATGGTAAAATGGGAGAGGAGAAATGACTAGAGACAGTGTTGTTGACAGTACACTCACACTCACACACACACACACACACACACAAACACAAACACACACACACACACACACACACACACACACACAGAGGGAATGTAGTGTTGGTTTAATATTGTTTTAGGACTATGAAAATGGAAAAAAGGTTTAGCCTATGGATTATGAAAACAACAAAAAGATATGGGAAAATGGGAGAGGAGAAATGACTAGAGACAGTGTTGTTTAACTCACTGACCATGACCCATGAGTTCTTCTTACCTTTGTTCAGTAGGAAAGTCTCCCTCTCTCAAGGATATAGGTTGATGCATAGACCAGTCATTCTTCATGGACACACAGCTGGGTACAGGGGAGGCTGGTCTCTCCTGCTTGATTGGGCTTCAACACAACAGAGACAAACATTACGTCTCTCATCTACTCTGAGCTCAGATGGGGAAACATAAGAAGAGTTTCATTCTAAAACATCATTTTCAGAAATGTTGGTAAATTATCTTTTATTGTTTAAAGACATTATGAAAGAGATTGGTGTGTTTTTTCACTTTCTAATCATGGCATGGGGTTGTTCAATGACAGACATGTATTTGTTTAAAATCCATCACTTGATGATTTCATTTCAGAGACAAATAATGTGTTTCATTTGTAAAATGCTATATATCTGTCTCACTCTCAGAGAAATCAGAAGTATTGCTAGGTTTTACACAGTAATAAATGTAACAAATAACTACATTTGTAATAATGAACTGTACACATGTACAACATTCAATACAGTAATATGAGATCTGTATGTAAAACATTTACATTTGACATTTTAGTCATTTAGCAGATGTTCTTATCCAGGACTGGTTTCCCAAAAGCATATTTAGGCTAAGTTCATCGTTAGAATCTTCCTAGGAGCATCATAGATGCTTTTTTGCCCTTCCGCATGACTTTATACACAGAAGATCTCCAGTAAACATAGAATCACATGGTTTATCCGTCTCTTTGTGACCGCCCGATAAATTCAGAACAAAGTTGAGTACAAATACAAAGTTGCAAATGTCTTTGCAATTGATTCAAACAAGGGACTTATATAAATTTGTTTCAAATGAAAATCGAGATGACTGCATTAAAATATAAACAGTAGGCTATAGTCCTATTTCAATCAAATTGAAATACATTTCATGTTCAATATATTGAGTTTTTTGCTACTTGTAGACTACGGTCTGTAATTTGTCTCAATATATTTCATGATGTGTAGCCTAACATGTGAACAATGATGTGCCAAATCTGTGATTTAGAATAAGCCGCCTCAATATTTGCAGCCGTAGGTGGTAATATCTCTCTAGGAGCTGATCTGTCATCAGTATTGGGAACTAATTATAATGTTAAGGAAAGATTTGAATGGAGAAAACTGATCAAGAGCAGCGCTCCCTTTCTTTCGATCCTCTAAATAACGACATGCTCCAACAACGCACTTGGCGACTGTTCTCTCTGCGTGGTGCGTGGGAAATACATGTTACATCTTCAGCCGTTGTAGGAAAGATGCATCTTAAAACACTGGTAAGCCTAAATTCCATCGCTATCGGGAAACCGGGCCCAGAGTGACTTACAATACAGTTGCCATATTGTAGTGTATTCAAGCTTTAAAAAGGCTTCTATAGTTTGTAATTTCCACTTTAAAAATGTCAAACTTGATTTGCCCTAATGAAAAATGTACCGACCACTACAAAAAATGTTCATGAATTATAATGCACATAATAATTTACATTTCCTATTGCTGCAGGATTCTTTTCCTGCTGTGAGAAACTGGGTCAAATTAAGATATGGCATCTGTAAGTGCATTCATCTTAAGATATCTAGGTGAGACAACCACATATCACAGTCAAATATACAGGATACGAACATTCCATTCCAGCTAAACAATGGATATATAGCATTTAGCCAAAAAAACATTTGGCTAATTCCATCATCTCAAATCCATTAATTAAAAAAACTGAGAACAGTAATATTGAAGGTACCCAGTAATATTTAAGGTACCCAAGGCAATCATTGCTGCTGAAAAAATTTGTGGATATAGCGTTTTGGAAATAAATGTAAGAATTCTTAAACAAAATGGTGTTTTGCCAGTAACCGAAAGGTCGCTGGTTCTAATCCCCGAGCCAACTAGGTGAAAAATCTGTCGATGTGCCCTTGAGCAAGGCACTTAACCCTAATTGCTCTTGTAAGTCACTCTGGATAAGAGCGTCTGCTAAATGACGTAAATGTATGTAAGATGAATTCTGCTGAAAAAAATTGTGGATATAGCATTTTGGAAATAAACTTAAGAATTCTTAAACAAATTGTCATCTCACCTCTTAGCTTTGGTGTCATGTCCCCCAGAGAGACTCATTTTAGAGGCAGGGACCCCCCTCCTCTCTCTTCCCAGAGAGACTAATTTTAGACCACTGACCCCTAAACAGAGATCCAGCATGTTGGTTGTGGTGAACACAGTGACAACTAATTCTAGAATGTCCATTGTTCTCTTTTATTCATGATCTCTTAGAAATAAAACATTAACTAACAGACACATCCAAACAGTCAGGTGATTTAATGCAATGACTTTTTCTAGCCCAATGACTACTCAAAACCCACCAACAAGGCCTGAAAACTAGGCCAAAACATAGCCCCTGATAGGCCTACATGTTATTTCAGACAGCCTCCAGTAGCCTGGGCAAGATGTAGGCAAGATGTATGCTGAATGATTTAGCAGTTTGCTTAGTTCAAATTGACAGACTAATTTATTTAACATGAACAGCAAAAAGATGTTGAGGTAGGAAGTGCTTCTGTTACCCAGTAGCCTGCTGGAATAGGCTACTGAGGATGGGGTCGTAATTTCAATCACTGAATCAAATATTAATAATATGGATATGAACTGAATAGGCCTATGCTTGTCAACAACAGCCAGGTTATTTTTATACCTGTAGCCTAATATGGCTGACTGTTACCTTCAATCTAATGCATTCTAACATCAGATCAGCAATTGAAATAGAACTGTGACCATGGTGACACTTGATAACTTCCAATTGAATTAACTAAACACGGCCATTAATAATTACATAATAACACAAGGCTACAACAACAATAAACTGAAGTTAAAGGCTATTTATTACATCTGTTTGCCAGCTCCAGGTTGGCTACACAAGTGGCACAAAATGATTTGCAACGACTCCAGTCATTTCAACATATTTATAGTATAAAATGGCAGGCTACAGTAGCCTAGACAGGCATAACAATGAATAGGCTACTTGATAGCCAACAGATCTATTATTCTCCACATTTAATGTCAGTTTCATTGTGGAGTTTTTCTCATAACAGAAGCACATGATGGAGTTCCATAACTTCCGTTTTCAAAATGTACACTCGAGAAACCCAAGAACTGAGCATGTGTAAAAACCTTCCCATGATATGGTTTTCCATAAGCAAAGTCGGCATTAGAATGCAGTTTAAACCACCTCCGACAGAATGTATCTAACCTGCTCTAGAGCGCCTAAAGTAGTTTTCCTGTGATTTGTCACCTTATTTCTTGATGTGCATCAGTTCTGCAGCGTTAATATGTTTTATGGAATAAGGGTTGTAAAAAAGGTGTCTCCATAATGATAATGACAATGATAATAGCCTACCTTATAACACTAAGGCCTACTGATTAGTTTCCACTTTGAAAACTGCTGTCTGTCAGCAACTAAGCTCAAGTAGCAGTTCTACTTACTAGTACTATCTCATTCCAGGTATTCATTCTTACTCTGTCCTTTAGAATAGATTATTGTTCAGAAATACTTACTTTATTTTTCAGTTCTATCCATATAGTGTTTTCTGCTCTGTCATCTCCAAATGGATCCTGTGCAGAAGAAACATTTACTTTCAGTTTAATCTCAGCCGCCTCCCCACCCTGATAATCAAGTGTTTTATTGGTATCTTCCACTAGAGGGCAGTAAACCCCTGCTGTACCAGCCACCATATTGACATTCACACCAATATCCCGTTATTATTCAGGATACTTCAGTATTCTGTTTTTGAGTTGATGCATGTTCACATCTTATCCCTGTTACAGATGTTTCTGAGGTCTGCTCAGGCTCAGTTTCACATATCATATGTGATTATGTTTTCATCTGATTGTCAAACAAATCCCTACAAAAAGTAGGCCACCTGTGCAGCTTGATCCAGTCAGCCAGATCCTGTGCAAAATGTCAAAATGTCATCGGTTTGAACGGTTTAATAAGGTTGATAAGGTTGAAAATACTGTTTGCATAATAGTGTCAAAGATAACACCTCTCCTAAACAGGTGTTCTACTCTGCTACCCAGCACCTCTCCTAAACAGGTGTTCTCCTCTGTTAGCCAGCACCTCTCCTAAACAGGTGTTCTACTCTGTTAGCCAGCACCTCTCCTAAACAGGTGTTCTCCTCTGTTAGCCAGCACCTCTCCTAAACAGGTGTTCTACTCTGTTACCCAGCACCTCTCCTAAACAGGTGTTCTACTCTGTTAGCCAGCACCTCTCCTAAACAGGTGTTCTACTCTGTTAGCCAGCACCTCTCCTAAACAGGTGTTCTACTCTGCTACCCAGCACCTCTCCTAAACAGGTGTTCTACTCTGTTAGCCAGCACCTCTCCTAAACAGGTGTTCTACTATGCTACCCAGCACCTCTCCTAAACAGGTGTTCTACTCTGCTACCCAGCACCTCTCCTAAACAGGTGTTCTACTATGCTACCCAGCACCTCTCCTAAACAGGTGTTCTACTCTGTTAGCCAGCACCTCTCCTAAACAGGTGTTCTCCTCTGCTACCCAGCACCTCTCCTAAACAGGTGTTCTCCTCTGCTACCCAGCACCTCTCCTAAACAGGTGTTCTACTCTGTTAGCCAGCACCTCTCCTAAACAGGTGTTCTACTCTGCTACCCAGCACCTCTCCTAAACAGGTGTTCTCCTCTGCTAGCCATCACCTCTCCTAAACAGGTGTTCTGTTCTGCTACCCAGCACCTCTCCTAAACAGGTGTTCTCTTCTGCTACCCAGCACCTCTCCTAAACAGGTGTGTGTTTCTTTCCCCTCCAGTTTAAGGTAAAGGACACCTGACTTTATATTTAAAGCCTTTTGGAATCCACATTTTACACTAAATAAGAAGTGATATTTCCTGGGGCCAGAAAAGGCTCTGCATGGTAGGAATGGCCCAGCAGCACTCCAACACTAGTTTGGTGAATTCCAAATGTTCCCTTTATTCTAGATTATTAACCTGAAATACTCACTTTACTTTCAAACTGCGTTGCAGTTTAGAGATTAAACTATGAGCTGCTCTGTCATCTCATAATGGCCCCTGTACAGATACTTTGTTATTTTCAGTTTCAACTGCAGTCATGGCCTCACCCCTTTATATACCAATAGTAACCAGAGGGTGGCGCTAACAGTCAGTTACATGTGATAGCAGTAACTCCTGACATTGTGCCAAATCTTGCTTCCTTTTTTTTATATAGTGCTTCTTCAAGACATCTCTTATATTATTTTAGCTAAACTTATAATTTACTAGAAACCAGGTATAGTTAAGTGTTTTTTCTCTCCCAAAAAATGATTTACTATAGGCCTATAATAATTGTTAACGGTCCTCAATTAAACTGTATTAAATTATCTGATGATTAGTTGAATCAGGTGTGTAAATCCTGGGCAAGAACAAAAGGATTGAGAAACCCTGAGATAAACATCAAACCATATCATTGAAAAGCTCCTGTACCATCTTCACCAGACGTTTTGCTGATAACAAAACCCAAAAACGAAACCCAAGACCTGAGCATGTGTAAAAACCTTTGCATTATATGGTTTTCCATAAGCAAAGTCGACATTAGAATGCAGTATTTCTTGATGCGCATTAGTTCTACAACGTTAATATGTTTTATGGAATAAGGGTTGTAAAATAGGTTTCTCCATAATGACAATCTAAATAACATGTATAATAGCCTACCTTATATCTCATTCCAGGTATTCATTCTCTTACTCTGTCCTTTAGAATAGATTATTGTTCAGATTATTGTTCAGAAATACTTACTTTATTTTTCAGTTCTCTCCATATAGTGTTTTCTGCTCTGTCATCTCCAAATGGATCCTGTGCAGAAGAAACATTTACTTTCAGTTTCATCTCAGCCGCCTCCCCACCCTGATAATCAAGTCTTTATTGGTATCTTCCACTAGAGGGCAGTAAACCCCTGCTGTACCAGCCACCATGTTGACATTCACACCAATATCCCGTTATTATTCCGGATACTTCAGTATTCTTTTTTTGAGTTGATGCATGTTCAAATCTTATCCCTGTTACATATGTTTCTGAGGTCTGCTCAGGCTCAGTTTCACATATCATATGTGATTATGTTTTCATCTGATTGTCAAACAAATCCCTACAAAAAGTAGGCCACCTGTGCAGCTTGATCCAGTCAGCCAGATCCTGTGCAAAATGTCCAAATGTCATCGGTTTGAACGGTTTTAAGGTTGATAAGGTTGAAAATACTGTTTGCATACTAGTGTCAAAGATAACACCTCTCCTAAACAGGTGTTCTACTCTGCTACCCAGCACCTCTCCTAAACAGGTGTTCTCCTCTGTTAGCCAGCACCTCTCCTAAACAGGTGTTCTACTCTGTTAGCCAGCACCTCTCCTAAACAGGTGTTCTCCTCTGTTAGCCAGCACCTCTCCTAAACAGGTGTTCTACTCTGTTAGCCAGCACCTCTCTTAAACAGGTGTTCTCCTCTGTTACCCAGCACCTCTCCTAAACAGGTGTTCTACTCTGTTACCCAGCACCTCTCCTAAACAGGTGTTCTACTCTGTTAGCCAGCACCTCTCCTAAACAGGTGTTCTACTCTGTTAGCCAGCACCTCTCCTAAACAGGTGTTCTACTCTGCTACCCAGCACCTCTCCTAAACAGGTGTTCTACTATGCTACCCAGCACCTCTCCTAAACAGGTGTTCTACTCTGCTACCCAGCACCTCTCCTAAACAGGTGTTCTACTCTGTTAGCCAGCACCTCTCCTAAACAGGTGTTCTACTCTGTTACCCAGCACCTCTCCTAAACAGGTGTTCTCCTCTGCTACCCAGCACCTCTCCTAAACAGGTGTTCTCCTCTGCTAACCAGCACCTCTCCTAAACAGGTGTTCTCCTCTGCTACCCAGCACCTCTCCTAAACAGGTGTTATACTCTGTTAGCCAGCACCTCTCCTAAACAGGTGTTCTACTCTGCTACCCAGCACCTCTCCTAAACAGGTGTTCTCCTCTGCTAGCCATCACCTATCCTAAACAGGTGTTCTGTTCTGCTACCCAGCACCTCTCCTAAACAGGTGTTCTCTTCTGCTACCCAGCACCTCTCATAAACAGGTGTGTGTTTCTTTCCCCTCCAGTTTAAGGTAAAGGACACCTGACTTTATATTTAAAGCCTTTTGGAATCCACATTTTACACTAAATAAGAAGTGATATTTCCTGGGGCCAGAAAAGGCTCTGCATGGTAGGAATGGCCCAGCAGCACTCCAACACTAGTATGGTGAATTCCAAATGTTCCCTTTATTCTAGATTATTAACCTGAAATACTCACTTTACTTTCAAACTGCGTTGCAGTTTAGAGATTAAACTATGAGCTGCTCTGTCATCTCATAATGGCCCCTGTACAGATACTTTGTTATTTTCAGTTTCAACTGCAGTCATGGCCTCACCCCTTTATATACCAATAGTAACCACAGGGTGGCGCTAACAGTCAGTTGCATGTGATAGCAGTAACTCCTGACATTGTGCCAAATCTTGCTTCCTTTTTTTTATAGTGCTTCTTCTTTAATCTCTTATATTATTTTAGCTAAACTTATAATTTACTAGAAACCAGGTATAGTTAAGTGTTTTTTTCTCTCCAAAAAATGATTTACTATAGGCCTATAATAATTGTTAACGGTCCTCAATTAAACTGTATTAAATTATCTGATGATTAGTTGAATCAGGTGTGTAAATCCTGGGCAAGAACAAAAGGATTGAGAAACCCTGAGATAAACATCAAACCATATCATTGAAAAGCTCCTGTACCATCTTCACCAGACGTTTTGCTGATAACAAAACCCAAGAACGAAACCCAAGACCTGAGCATGTGTAAAAACCTTTGCATTATATGGTTTTCCATAAGCAAAGTCGACATTAGAATGCAGTATTTCTTGATGCGCATCAGTTCTACAACGTTAATATGTTTTATGGAATAAGGGTTGTAAAATAGGTTTCTCCATAATGACAATCTAAATAACATGTATAATAGCCTACCTTATATCTCATTCCAGGTATTCATTCTCTTACTCCGTCCTTTAGAATAGATTATTGTTCAGATTATTGTTCAGAAATACTTACTTTATTTTTCAGTTCTCTCCATATAGTGTTTTCTGCTCTGTCATCTCCAAATGGATGCTGTACTTTCAGTTTCAGCTCAGCCGTCTCCTCACCCTGATAATAAAGTGATTACTGGCGGTGCTTGTGGAAGGGTGGGTAGGCTCTGCACACGGAGCTAACTGGAGCTCGGCAGCATCATCACTGTTGGGCTTGCCGGCGGCCTCGCTGGTTTGATGATGCTGCTGCTGCTCATCACTCTCCTTTGGCTTTGTTTGGCTACTTTTTGTACCATTGTCTGAAGAAGCCTATTGTGGTGAAACGTCAGGAGTACGTTTTTTTTGTTGAAACTTTTAAATGAGCCACATGGATGCTAACTGGGGACTCAGCTAAAACTAGACAAATACACCTTTTTATTTTGGTATTTCGGGGACCAAATAAATGTATACCAACAGTCGACAATACCCAGCAAAAGCATGGAGCTACAACTCTCTAGTGGAGAATAGAGGGAGTATTCCCCTTGGAGAATCCAGAGTGGCTCACTGAAGAAAAACATATTGGAGAATAACAACAATCTCAATCTGAAGCTACAAAGAAAAAAGGGGAATTCCTCTGAAAATCAGAAACACCATACTTCCTCCTGCCCCACCTATTGTCCCTGTATGAATATTAGTTGGCATCTAATTGAAGAACATACTGCTTTATAGATCCCAGCCTGACAAACAATTGTTTGGGCCTTACTTTGAGCACTTTGCACTGTGCCTCCATTGAGTCTCCATGTGTCAAGCAGTACAGAGAAACGCCCTCTAGATGACAGCAGAGGCCTGCTCTTGGATCTACCCTGTCTAACCACCAGTTTAGTGACCTTGTTCCATCAATATGTCCATACTACTTCACAACCGATTTGAGGTCTTGACCAGCAATGTCCCATTGGGCTCAACCAAGCCGAGAGTGAGGTTCTAGAAAGAGGACTGACTTTCATACCAACTCCTAAACAGGTGGACTGCAGGGAGCTCCGGAGGAATCTACACTTCTATCATAGAAGATTGAAGTTATTACATCATTTTGATTATGAAACAGATTTTCCTCATTTACTATTTCCAAACCCCTCACATTGGGAACCTCAGTTGGAGTCAGTGTCAGAAACTATACAGACTGTTATACGTAGGGATGTGGCTTCCTTTTCACAATTCAGAACCAGACCTGTATATCAGCTTAACCTTACACATCTTTCAGAAAATCAAGCTCTAGAAACATTGAACATCAGAATATAGTGATTAAACCAGCAGATAAGGGGGCTCAGATTGTTGTAATGGATAAAGTGAATATCTTCTTGAAGCCAATAGACAATAGGATAATGGTAAACACTATGTTCCATTGTCCCACTCAACACAACCGGAAAACACAAAGATTAATCCAGGAGATAGTGAGTAAACTATATGGGGATAAGTACATTACAGATAAACAGATGGTCTATCTTTTTGGGGCAGATTCTCCAAGGCAGTTTTACTTACTACCTAAAATACACATCTCCTGAGACGTTGGTGGTTCCCTACGGCTGACCAATAGTAAGTGATTGTGTCTCATAATCTTCCTGTATTGCTGATTATATTGACTTTTATATCAACCCTCTATCCCAGAAACACCCCAGGTATGTTAAGGATAGTTATGAATGCAGGGTTTATTACTATTGTATTACTCTTTATATTAACTTAGCTACTGACTTGTTCTATTGTTGTTGTCAAGAGGTTAACCTGCTAGTCAGCATTTCATTGCACTGTTAACTCCATGTATATGACAAATAAACCAACTTGAACTTAGAAGGGAAGGGGGAGGGCAGCCAGAAAGGGAGGGGAAAAGATGGCCAGCTAAATTACAGTATGTGTCCTCAAATGTTATGTCATCTAAACATCTCACATTAGCTGGTAGAACTGACAAATGAAATGAATCATAGAGGTCTTATAACTTATTCCATTCTACAGGTCCATTGTTTTGTCTCATGTCTCTGTATATTCATATACTGTACATAAGCAAGTGGCTAGGTTATTATTTTTTAAACTGTGATGTAACTGAACATCCACTAGGTGGAGCCAGTGGTCCACTCTTGATTAGAGCCTTGCTTTGGCATGTCATTTCATGGTTCTGAGACACTTCGAGACATTCCACATAAATTTGAAATTTGTTTGGTGAAAACAGTAGGATAAATACATACGTAGGTAGAGAGATATATATAATATTATTCTAACATTCTAGATACACAAACACACAGACACTCACACATAATCAAGTGACTAGTATTTATTTTCTATAACTTTGATGTAACTGTATATCCACTAGGTGCAGCCAGTGGTCCACTCTTGAGTAGAGACTTGGTTTGGCATGCAATTTCATGGGTTCTGAGACACCTTGAGACATGTCACATAAAATTGACATTTGTTTGGTATAAACAGTAGGATATATACATATGTAGGTAGAGTCCATTCTCGTTTTAAAAAATCAATAACACATAATCTCATTCATTATATACTATATCATTTATACAATACATTATTAAAAACATTCATTTATAATATACAACATAAAAATTATATATATATATATATATGCATAGTTAGATATAAAAGCCTTTATCATATTGAAAATTCAACTCACCTTCAAAATGCTCCATGAGGAATAAATGATTCAAGGAGTCTCTTTAAGATGTATGTCTTCAGGCCTTCTGGTCCTCTGGGTCTTTTTTCTTGGTTGACTGAGACATCCCAAGGATGCTCTTTTATGGGGTCAAATGGATCTGTTTAGGTCAGCAGTAAAACAGGACATCTTAAAGACTGGTGGTCCTCTGTAGCTCAGCTGGTAGAGCACGGCGCTTGTAACGCCAGGGTAGTGGGTTCGATCCCAGGGACCACCCATACACAAATAAATGTATGCAAGCATGACTGTAAGTCGCTTTGGATAAAAGCGTCTGCTAAATGGCATGTTATTTTTATTTATTTATTTAATACAATTACCTTTTAATTTTTTATTGACTGAGACAGACATCCACTGGACATTCCATCATCGGACACCTCCCAGACATCCCCGGATGCCCCCCCTGAGAACTCTTTGTAATAGGTTAAAGGTTAAACAGGTTTAAAAAAGTTGTTTCAAAGACACTTGGGGGACCCCATGTGTACATTCAGTTCCCTTGTGTGTAAGGGACCCCCTAGATGAGCAAACTGTTGGCCATTAAAATATGGATAGCTGAGAACTCTTTCTAAAAGGTTAAAGGTAAAACCGGTTTAAAACAGTTGTTTCAAAGACACACCACACACGCTCACACAAACACACAACCCAAAGAACCAATGGCTCTTGTGTAGAGAGAGAGCGAGAGAGAGAGAGAGAGAGAGAGAGAGAGAGAGAGAGAGAGAGAGAGAGAGAGAGAGAGAGAGAGAAAGAGATAGATAGGGGAGGGACGGAGAGAGAGAGAGAGAGAGAGAGAGAGAGAGAGAGAGAGAGAGAGAGAGAGAGGGAGCTGTAATTCATTGAAGGTACATACAATTTTCTTTCAAACCTTTTATTTTCTTCTAAAATGTTGCTACAGAAATGGAAGCATTTATATACAAGTTATTAAAGTTCACTAAACAATATTGAATATTAAACTATGACACTAATGTTTACTACTAAACCTTTATATGGATCATAAACTGTATTATTACACAATACTACACCTTACTAAACAATACATGTTTAAATGTATAATTATTATAATAATGTTTTTCTTAGAAAAAAAGCAGAATCAGCATTTTTCTCCTTTTCAGGGGCCTTTTGTAACCCGACACCCCCATCAGTCTCCAAATCCCCGTCTTCAAGCTGTGAGAGACTCAGACGCTGCCTCTTCCACCAGGCTCTCCATGGCCTTCAAGGTTTCACGTTTTCTTTTCCTTGATAGATCAACCTTCTTGCCGATAAGCTCAAGTTTTGTCTTGAGGACAGAAGGGACCATCTTCGTAAATGTTCACGATAGTGGAAAAACTGTTGCACTTGTTTCATCATATCAAGCACCTTAAACCAATCTCGCCACTTGAAGCTAAAGACAGGCAAAAAATAGTTGACCTCTGTGCAAGCGTTAGAAAATACATACGAACTAACAGATTGGGTGGCTTTTGCGCTATTGAATTCAGAACAACCTACAATTGTCACTTTGGAGTCTGGACTATACGCTACTGAAGAGATTCGTATGACTTTCAAATCATCTGGCCCACAGACTTCCTCTTCCAGTGCGTACCCAGGCAGGGATGTTCCATTCAGGGCCTTTTAGATCTGACATAGAGCAAGTCTTATCTTAAGCCATTCCCTCATGAGAAACGCAGGAGAAAAACTCCCGGTTATTGGCTGAAAAAGGTTGTTGAGACAGCTGTGTGTGAAAATCTTCACTGTTGAATCGTCCGGTTGGCCTCCACTCATATCAATCCCACCGTTAAAACAATCAGGTGCATCACAAAGAATGGCATCGATGGTTTTGTCCTTGTGGCCCAGACATGAAGGACACAACACACCTAGAATTGGTCTAGGAGACGTGTTTTCTGGAGTTTTCTGTGGTTGATCTCTCTTGAGGTTTCTTGTCGCTCGTAGTGTTCACAGGACAAGTCTAACACTTACTTATACTCAGGCAGACCTACCCAGAAATTACTTTTTCATTCTACAAGGGGTCACAAGCTCACTACACAGCAGCTCCATAAGTTCACTACAAAAATTCCCAACTGTTTCACATTTTTCAAACAGTTCAATCTTTAAGTTCAACTAGGTCAGTACACGACACATCAATCACCAGGCCATTACTTTTTATTTCAAACATGTTGTAGAGGGTTCGTTGCACAGTGCTGATATTCTCTTATTCTTAAACAAACTTTAAAAACTTTAAACTAGAAAATGACACGGCTTCTGAGTATATGTAAAATATCTTTAGTTATGCAATTGCAGGCAGAAGTTAATACAGAGTCAACAGGATTTGTATCGCTCTTCATAAGTTCTGCAAATTGTCCAAGACAATCTCTGCTTTTCATCCAAGCACGCCCCTCCCTGGCAGATCAGGAGCCACCATGTTTTCTTCTTGTGGCTGTGTGGAAGCAACGAGAAATTGAAACAATCCAGGTCTGTCTGTTCCTCCAGTTGACAGGAGAGAAAAGAGAGAAAAGAGAGAAGAGAGGGAGAGAGAAGTCCATCCCCCAGCTTTGAGCGCGAGGAAGAGGAAGATAAGGCATGACTAGTCCTTGAGGGAGAAATAGTAGACTCTAGTGGGGGGAAGACTAAGGAACCCTTTGATCCAAATTGTGAGGGGTTTGAATTGGCTACTATTGACTTAGCACTTCAACAGGAACAGAAACCTTATTTGACATTGACAGTAATGGGTATGAAAATGTAATTCCTTTGTAATACGGGAGCCTGCAGGACAGCAACCTGTGCAACAGACAAGCCAGATGGAGTCAGGATTGATGGGGAGAAAATCATAGTGCGATCTGCCTCTGGTCATCAATTTATTGAAAGGTTATCAGCCCCAATAACCCTAAAACATGACCAATCAGGATGAGAGGCAACCATACCCATCCTGATATCTAAGCTGTGTCGGGTAAATTTACTAGGACGTGATGTAATGACTAAATTGAATGTGGCTGTCATTTCCGCTGAGAGGGGAATGAAAGTACACATAGTCAGAGACAATATGGTGGTCTGTGGGGAAGGGGAGCCATGTTATTGGTATAGGCAATATTTGTTTAGTGGGGGAATAACTGATATTCCTCGAACCTTGATGGAACTTGCTGATGATGTGGTACCAGGCCCCACTAAAATGTCCCCCGATGACCTACACTGTACTCTCTGGTATAACAAACACCCAGGTCCAGATGCAATCTATGAGAAAGCATTATTTAAAACCACAGAAAGGACTATAGCCTTGAAATGGTTTCACTATGACAACACCCACGCAGGAGTGGAGGTGGAACTAGGGCCCCAAAGTCAGAGACTGTTCAGGGAAATATGGAGCCCACATGTGTCCCTAGCAAAGGAGCCAGCAGAGGACTGGAAAGACATGGGCCAGTGGGTATCCAAGGGTAAGAGGATCACTGATTGGGTCAATATTGTGAGTGGCGATCAACACAGCCCATCCACAGATAGTACATTTAGATGAGAATAGCAGATGCTGAGGAGAGGAATACCTGTTGACAGAAAAGAAGTTCCAGAGCATTTGTGGTCCCGGGGTCCAGCAGACGTAGGATTAATAAAAGGGGTAATTCCAGTACAGGTGATACCCAAATCTAATCATAGGCCATATCAGAAGCAATACCCTATGAAACCAGAAGCAATAAAAGGTTTGCAGTTTACCAAGAGCAGATTGGGAGGGACCTTGAGGGAGGGCCAATTCCCGGGGAGATAGTGAGGCCAGAAAAAAGGTGCAGTGTCCTGGAAATCACAGTCTTTTTTTTTTTTTTTTCAGTTCTGCTGGGAGTACATTGGATGATGGGGTTTTGTGTTGAATTAGAGACAGTGAGAATATTAGTCAATACCTAGGAGAGAAGAGAGGTTACGGTAGCAAAGACAGACAAGAAGAGGACTGGCCACCCCTCATAGCCTGGTTCCTCTCTAGGTTTCTTCCTAGGTTTTGGCCTTTCTAGGGAGTTTTTCCTAGCCACCGTGCTTCTACACCTGCATTACTAGCTGTTTGGGGTTTTAGGCTGGGTTTCTGTACAGCACTTCGAGATATTAGCTGATGTACGAAGGGCTATATAAAATAAAATTGATTGAAATTGATTGAAGAAGGAAATGGTAATAGTGGAGACAGGAGTGAGTGGAAGTGTTACAATTGTGACAAAACGGGACATTTTGCTAGAGAATGTGAGGAACCGTGTAGTTACTGTGCAAGGAACGGGCACCAGTTAAGAAACTGTAGGCAGAAGGGGAAGAGAGAAATCAGGAGTCCTCATGACCTGGCTGTTTGGTTGTTGTTTTTTAATTGGGGTTTTCAAATAAAAAACAACACACCTAGTATGATGTTTATAAAGCCTTGTTGTTTCAATTTTGGGGGGTTTTCAGCAGGTCAAGGGTGATAGGTTTTAGAGGAGCACACAGTGAATTTTATGAAGTTTTTTAGGTTTTGGCTGAGTTTGGGATATATATGATTTCTTATGAGAATGAATGTCATGAGGATTAATGAACACTTGGGATAAGTAACATTATTTAAATATTTAGAATAATGGTAATGTTTGGTATACTATGGGATGGAATTTCAATTGCCTCTGAACTCTGTTTTAACTTTCTGGTGTTAATTAATCATCCACACTGGTAAATTCTAAAGGCATGAGAGGAGGACTTTAAGATAGTTTATTTTACCAATAAATAAAAATAAGGGATGGCAATTGGATGATAAATTACCAATATTACCTAAGTGATTGTTAGGTAGGTGATAATATTGACACATGGGCAGTGACATGTGTAAAAATGAGGGATGGATGGTAGAACAGATTAGACAACACTTTGTTGCACATGGGATTACTAATTATTTAAAAAAAGATGTGTTATCTGTGCTCAAAATAATCACCAGGGCAGACAAAGGGCACCTCAGGGTGAGTATCCTCCGGCTAAGTACCCTTTCCAGCAATTGGAAATGGATTTTATAGAGTTATCACGGAGTGAAGGGAAGAAATTTAGAGCAACCCCAGATGAAGATGGGTTATCCCCCTTTGAGAAAGTGTTTGGAAGACCTTACAGAATGCCACAGTTGGCAGGACCAGACAGGCAGACATAGAACTAGAGAGCACCCTAGCAGAACACGTGAGAAGGTAGTTTATTAACCACACCTGTATGTCAGAGGTGTTGTGCCCCACAGGTGAACTAAAGGAGAAGGTGACCCACTCTATCTAACCAGGAGACTGGGTGTGGATCCAGTCCCTAAAGAAGAAAAACTGGAAGCAGCCCCGTTGGGAAGGTCTATATCAGGTCCTGTTGGTGACGGCCTTCGCTGTAAGAATCGCCGAAAGATCCACCTTGGTGCATGTCACTCACTGCAAAAAGGTAAACCCAGTTACACCTGACGAACAAACACAGAGTTAGGAGAAAGAACCGATCAACACTAGGGCTCGGGGGTTGGCTCCTTAACGAAGATTCCCTTACCCTGTCTGATCATCCCTGTGTGAGTTCGATAGAAGGTAAAGCAATGGGTTGGCCTCTGGCGTCTGACATGTTCTCAGGGCGAGGGTGGGGATTCACAGGTCTCCTGACGGTAGGTAGCTGTCTGATTGTGGGGGCCATATTCCTAACACACTCAAACCCTCCTGATCCGCCAGAAGTAGTAGTTAACCTATCAACAAGTTGATAAAATAATACCTTAACACAGTCTATGAAGGCATAGGAGACAGCTAGACGTAGAGAAAGGGGAAGTACTAGGGACTGTAGGGAAGGACATCACCATATGTATGTCACCATGTACATCCTGGGACTATGTAGTTGCTCATACCAAGCGGGGGGGATATGTCAATCTCCATACACAGTTTAAGGACAGGTGTAGTATTGTGAAAGTAGGGAATTACCAGAAAATGGCAGTGCGACCCATATAAGGGTAGGTGCTGTCTGAAAGTCTGAATTACGCTAAAACAGGTTACAGAACTGAACAAGTGAGATATCCTCTGCAACTGGGGCACCCTATAGAGTAAACCTCTCTGAGGGAGGTAGTGAAACCGGGGCTGTGGTGAAGATAGTGCAAACTATAGACCTGAAGGAAGTCATACAGGTGGAAACGGGGTATAGAAATCTTAACCTGTGGTTGGAATGGATTCAGTATACGGCAAGAACTATGTCTAAAGAGGACTGTTTTGCCTGTGGGACAGCCAAACCAGGGTTAACAACTACTCCGTTCCCCTTGACAGGCTTTGACTCTCTGTCAGGTTTATCCTCCATGCAAGCCACCTGGGAATGTGGTGAAAGAGTCTTGTAGTAACTTGCACTTTCTGTATCCCCTGATAACAAAGTCACCCCGACCTAGGTTGCCTCCGTTTGAAGTCTCAGGGGATTCTTATTATTGTTTTTCTAGGACTAGTAAGGATAGGATACAGGGTAGGGCATCTTAGCTCCTGCTCCCACACAGAGAATGTCACACCTAAAGAGACCATGACTAATCTCTCCTCTTTGTTGCAGCCAGAGGATTTTAGGAACCAAAACCAGGCCCGTGCTGACATCTGATGGTTGTGTGGTGATAACAGATTATGAACTCACCTACATATGCAAAAAATCTAACGTGTCAGAGACTGGTGAGTTGTCACGTAGAAAGTAGGACCTCCTCCTGGGATCCTTTGATGAAAGGATATATATTGATGGGATAGCAGTACCTCAAGGGGTTCCAGAACAATTTAAAGCTAGGAATCAGATCGCAGCTGGGTTTGAATCAAGTATTTTCTGGTGGTCAACAATTAATAAAAACGTAGATTGGATGAATTATATTTACTATAACCAGCAAAGATTTATAAACCACACTCGTGATGCAATAAAGGGATTAGCTGAGCAGACAGCGGCAACTAGCTTAATGACATGTCAGAATAGAATAGCTTTAGATATGCTTTTGGCTGAGCGGGACGGGGTTTGTGTTCTGTTTGGATCTATGTGCTGTACTTTCATCCCCAAACAATACAGCACCGGACGGGTCCGTGACAAAGCGCTTCAGGGACTCAGCACGCTGGCGAACGAACTGGCTGAGAACTCTGGTATTGATAGCTCCCTAAACGGTTAGATTGATAACATATTTGGTAAATGGAAAACTATTGTTGTAACTATTCTGGGTGAAGTTATAGCTTCTATGGGTATACTTGTTCTTTGTGGATGTTGTCTTATTCCCTGTGTCTGAGGGTTGGTGAGCAAGGCGGTTTCCCAACAGATGGTGAGATACGGCCCAATCCCGGACTCCGACTGAAGGATATGACCTACCAGGCTTGGTGGAGGACGACGACGATCCAGATAATTTGAGACTGGATGTTTTCCTAGAACTATAAATCTCTAGTTTAAAAGTTATTGTAATGATCTTTTGTGTATAAAAGTCTAATTTTAAGTATGATGTACTAGTTACCATTGCTAAAAAGTAACGTTATGCTTTTAATCATGGCGTAACCCTGATGAACCTGTAATGTTTTAATATGCAAACCAACTTATATACTTCAATGAGTGTGATTCATTTCTATAACAACATATATTTTGTATGTGTGTAATATTTAGTCAAAGGGTGGAATTGATAGATTAATTATTAATTACTAATTATTACACCCTGAAACTGTGTATAATGTGTTAGAAATGTGTGAGTGTAGGACCAGTAAAGGCTATGGCATTGAGACACTATTTAGCAATGTGAGTAAGAGTTAGGCCAGACAACAAAGACAACTGAGAAACTAAGATAAAGAGGCCTCCCAATTTAGGGAGGGGAGAAACTGTTATGAAAACATGGTGCAGAATATTGTGAGAACGGCAATAACTAAGTAATGCAGGGAGTAGGATATGTGTGTGTGTGTGTGTATGTATGTGTGTATGCATGTGTGTATATGTGTGTGTGTGTGAACTGAAGGTCAGTAGAGCAGTTTTAGAGTGGAAAACTACAGCCCGCCTACAGAGGGGAGGGATTTCTTTTTGTATGATGTATGAGTATAAAAGATGGACTCTGAAATTGTGATGGCAGAATTCTCAATGAATAAATATCTCTGACTATGCAGACCGGGACTCTGGCCATTACTTAAATCCCAAAAGACTTACAACCTTTTGGGAGATGCACAGAGACACTAAAATAGTTTGTTAAATAATTCACATAACAGGTAGTCCTGCCTTCAACTTCAAAATCAGTGTCACCCTCAGCTCAAGAGGGTATTACCTCTTGGTCTAATGGTCAAGACACTGGTTTTTCCCATGGGACACCTGGGTACAGATCCCGCCCATGAAATGTGCACACCTCTCCCAAGGCACCATTCCACTGCTTCCACCAATGTAGTGTTTTTTTGCAAACAGCAACGGTGTAATGCCCCTTTCGTCTCAAACCCGGGTCTCCCTGCCCGTAGACAAACAAATATATTGTAGTGAATTCAGGGGGTAGCCCCAAACGGGTTTTGAACCTGGGTCCATCAACTGTCAAGCCAACACCTTAAGCGTGTTAGGTTCTAAATGAACCTAGTAAAACTCAGGGACGTTTAGTAAAGCTCAAACCAAGTTTATTCACCCATTGGATCATACAGCTACATAAGACAAAGAACATATTCACACAAGCACTGGTATTTAACCCTTTCTCCTATGCTGAGCCCCTCCTTCCACATCTGAACAGCCAATACACCTCTGTTGCTATCCAGAAGATTAGTGATATATGTTCTTCCTCACTTCATCTAACCTGACCTCTGCCCAAATTGCTCACTCCTCCCCAACTCACGGCTGTCATGTTGACTTGTACCAGACTGTGTCTCTTCTCCTCCAATAGGATCCCTGATGACTAACAATAATATATCCTGACAGAATGGAAACGTTATACATTCCCCTCTCTCCCTCAGTGACATGAATAAGTCTATTTCATGTTTAGAAGTCAGAACCCAACAAGCGCTACGCCAAGAGGTCCGAACCTCTCGATGATGTGGCTAGGTGTTGGATTAAGGTCGCTACATTACCCCTTCCTTGGGGAGAGCATGCCCCCACACTTCTTTATAGCAAGTCTCTCACGTGTACATGCCTCTTTGATGGCCTCACAGGCACTATCCCACTTCTGACACCAATGTAACAAATTAAGGGATAGCTCCAACCGGGACTCGAACCCAGGTCCAGCGACTGTCAAGCCAACACCTTATCCATTCCACCAAGAGATCAGAAGGTGGTAATTGGTAGGTGTTGGGTTCAGCTTGCTACAGTATATACTTATATAGGGCAATGTGTGATCTGGGAGCGGCAGCACTACCACTAGTGCTCCTGACACAGCCTAACACAATCTTTACCTTCTGAACCTTAAAAACTGACCTAAAGTCAGATACATTGAGACAAACCACCATGTGAGCAGCAAGTGTAGGGTTAATGGAGTTAAGTGGGGGATGGGTAGGACCACCAGTATCAACTATATGTCTATGAATGCATTACTATTAATGCAGTACTAAAACGGATGGATGCTCTTCATCAACACCATCTCACCTGTGAAACTAGATATCAGCAATCAATCAACAAGACTAATGAAATGGAGCAAATGAAGACATTAGAACTGCTAAAGGTCAGATATTATATTCTGACACCAATTTCCTACTGGTAGATTTTGTACATGATCTGTCAATCCTGAGAGCAACGCTCTCTCTCCTCCTCTTCCCCCATCTCTCTTTGCTGGGGTGAAGTTTCCCCTAGATACAGATCTAGGATCAGCTTCCCCTCCCCCCAAACCTAACAAGGATCATTAGTGGGAGGAATTTAAACCTGATCCAAAGCCAGTGTCTATTTGGGAAACATGTCCCCTCCCCCACAACTCTACATGTGGATGCGGCTTCCTCCATCTCACCATGTTCACAAAGAAAACGGCAGTGTATTTCAGCTGTAAGTATTTTGAAGTTACTAGCTATATTATTTGAATTGAATTTACCTAGCTTCATTATTATTCAACCAGTAGAGAGGCCTCTGTGTAGTTGGAGAAAAATACTCTTTACCCCCAGGTCTCCTTGAGATGACCAGTAGAGGTCTCTGTTAGTTGGAGAAAAATACATTTTACCCCAGGTCTCCTTGAGATGACCAGTAGAGGCCTCTGTGTAGTTGGAGAAAAATACTATTTACAGATGAGCTTTGGGTTTCTAGGTATGTTTAGACCCAGGTAAGTTAAGTGATCATGCACCACTTTAAATGGTATCCTCTCTAGCTCACTTGTTGTAAAATTATCTGAGATACACATGAGGTCACTTTTTCCCCAATTTATTGAATTTCCAGATAGTTTGCCAAATGAATTGATTAAGTCTAGTAGGTTAGGGACAGAGGCTACTGGGTCTGAGAGGTATAAAAGCACATCGTCTGCATATAACGAAATGATGCTTTCTATGTTTCCTACTTTAAGACCTTGGATATTAGGATGATCCCTTATTTGTATCGCCAGGGGTTCAAGGGAGACAGCGAAGAGCAGAGGACTGAGTGGGCAACCCTGCTGGACAGATCTCGGTAGTTCAAAGGGACTGGATTTGTCTCTGTTTGTCAGAATAGAGGATGTTGGGCAGGCGATCTCCTCCAGTCACATGTCATTCCCTTTTGTTTTATGGCAGACTCATATGAAATAATATGACCTCTCATAACCACTTGAAAAGGTTCCTATAGTGTAGAATCAGATACCACTCCTGTGTCACTTGGATGCATATTTGATGTGGTTGAAATACTGTCATCTTTTATGATGCTGATAAAGACAGGGGCCATCTGTTAAGGTGCTAACTGCACAGTGTAGCTACAGGTTATACACTGAGTGGACTAAATATTCACAACACTGTTATGACCAGTTTCTCTGGTATCTCGTACTTCAGGATGGAAGAGAGTAGTCGACCACTTAGATGGAGAGTTGATTCATTGTTATTTAATGGTTACAGTACTGGATTCAATGACAAGCGGTACGGGCGTAGCCTCTTGTCATCTGAATGACTTCCATAGAAAACCTCTCAGTTTATATAATGCTCTCCGAGCTACTTCCATCCCACAGTTGCCAACCATTATTGAGTGTCACTCATCTCCTACAATAGGATCCCCTTACATAGTATCGTGTGGCACCCTAGCCAGGCCATTCCATCACGTACTCTTTCTAAGATTAGCAACAGTGGCCCCTAATCTATCTTGGCACGCCGACCTTCTGGACCCCCATCCGTGACCGACACAACACATGGCGTGTCCTTCTCCTCTCTCTCACCTACAGCTGATGACTTTAAAGACATTAATAAATGCTGTATCAAAAGACGTTATATCAAACACCTTCCTAATATTGAGTTACCTCCCCACTTTTGCCCTCAGAACAGCCTAAATTCGTCGGGACATGGACTCTACAAGGTGTTGAAAGCGTTCCACAGAAATGCTGGCCCATGTTGACGCCAATTCTTCCCACAGTTGTGTCAAGTTGGCTGGATGTCCTTTGTGTGGTGTACCATGAACGTGAAAAACCCAGCAACGTTGCAGTTCTTGACACAAACCGGTGTGCGTGGCACCTACTACCATACCCCGTTCAAAGGCACTTCAATATTTTGTCTTTCCCATTCACCCTCTGAATGGCACACCCACACAATCCATGTCTCAATTGTCTCCAGGCTTAAACATCCTTCTTTAACCTGTCCCGTCCCCTTCATCTACAAGTGACATCAATAAGGGATCATAGCTTTCACCTGGATTCACCTGCTCAGTCTGTCATGGAAAGAGCAGGTGTCCTTAATGTTTTGTCCACTTAGTGTAAATTGCACAATAATGATCCATTGATGGATTTTTCTTATGTAGTCTATTGTTTTCTCTGTATTGAACCTGCCTGCCACCCACCCGCCTGGGGACTGTGGGTTATGAGCCAACCCCCGCATCACTAGCTTGCATGTTCTGCAGCCTTGTAGAGATAGGGAGGGGATGACTGGGAGGCAGGTTGCCATTTATTGTCATGAATCTTGCCCTGGAGGCAGTTCTGCAAAGTGGTCACTAGCTGGCACAGGCATAAAGTAATAATATCTGATTTTAATGCTAACCTTAACCTCACTGCTAATCCTTACCTTAAATTAAGACCATAAAACTCAATTATTTTCCACAAATGTTTACGATATAGCCAATTTTGACTATGCAGCTGGCATATCTAGAGGAAATTGTGCAGTTCTGCCTCCAGGGCAAAATTCATGACAAAAGTCAACCTGCGACTGGGAGAGGACAATGTAAAATCGATAACAACATTGTTTTGACAATTAACATGCTTTTTTATTATGAAAAGTACAATATATCCATGTACAATTATGGAGCATATGTCCATATACAATTGTACAATTTGTTTTTCAACATAAAAGACATACAAAAAAATATAATATTGGTATTTCAACGGAGGATACATCTAAAACAATATAAAACAAGTGCAGTCTGTTCTGAGTATGTTACCTTAACGTCAACTCATAACGTCCCACTATAACTTCATGGGAGTCTAGTGGAAAGACTGCATGTTGCTTTGGGTGGATTCATCAACATTTGCAGAATATTCCTGTGATGTCAGATGGCATCTTGTCAGACGGCAACAGCCTAGTCGGCTGCAGACACTCATAAGGAGTTCAAGTAGTTTATTTGCCATTTGCAGGTATTAAAAGTAATCCATCCATTGTAATTCCTTGTTGGAGCTCATATAGGACAGTACATACCAGTGGAGGCTGCTGAGGGGAGGACGGCTCATAATAATGGCTGGAACGGAGCCAATGAAATGGCATCAAACACATGGAAACCATGGAAACCATGTATTGGATGTATCTGATACCATTCCACTCAATCCGCTCCAGCCATTACAAGCCTGTCCTCCCCAACTACGGTCTCACCAGCCTCCTGTGGGACGTACACACAAACAGTAAAATATATCATAAGGACATCAATAAAACATGCAAAGTGGGAAAAGATCATAAAAGGAAAAAAATGTTCAGTCATGTTCTAAAAGTCTGATGGAAACAGTTTAGGTTGCTTGATTTAACAGGCAGATAGAACTGGGATAGAAGCTGTTCTGGAACCTGGGATCCAGAAACTGCCTAGCAACCACTGGTCCTCACTAGACTGGTGCCCTGCATGTCTATTTTTTTCATTGGAGTTTATCAGGTGTTGAAGTGATGTCTGTGTTTGTTGGACACTTAGTGCTGGAATGAGGTGTCTGTTTGTTCCCAACTCTATCAGAAATGATGGTCCTCATATGAAGGTCCTGTGTCAAAGTCCTCACTATTATAGGAAGATGTGTGAGTGTGTGTCCAGTGTGTGTGTGTATCCAGAGTGTGTGTGTGTCCAGTGTGTGTGTGTGTGTCCAATATGTGTGTGTGTGTCCAGTGTGTGTGTGTGTGTATGTGTGTGTCCAGTGTGTGTGTCTCCTGTGTGTGTCCATTGTGTGTGTGTGTGTGTGTCCAGCATGTATATATACTGTAGCTATAGCCAACCACTTGACGTTATCCTGCTCCCAAATATATATACTGTAGCTATAGCCAACCACTGGACGTAATCCTGCTCCCAAATATATATACTGTAGCTATAGCCAAACACTGGACGTTATCCTGCTCCCAAATATATATACTGTAGCTAAAGCCAACCACTGGACGTTATCCTGCTCCCTAATATATATATACTGTAGCTATAGCCAACCACTGAATGTTATCCTGCTCCCAAATATATATACTGTAGCTATAGCCAACCACTGAACGTTATCCTGCTCCCAAATATATATACTGTAGCTATAGCCAACCACTGGACGTTATCCTGCTCCCAAATATATATACTGTAGCTATAGCCAACCACTTGACGTTATCCTGCTCCCAAATATATATACTGTAGCTATAGCCAACCACTGGACGTTATCCTGCTCCCAAATATATATACTGTAGCTATAGCCAACCACTGGACGTTATCCTGCTCCCAAATATATATACTGTAGCTATAGCCAACCACTGGACGTTATCCTGCTCCCAAATATATATACTGTAGCTATAGCCAACCACTGAACGTTATCCTGCTCCCAAATATATATACTGTAGCTATAGCCAACCACTGAACGTTATCCTGCTCCCTAATATATATATATAATGTAGCTATAGCCAACCACTGAATGTTATCCTGCTCCCAAATATATATATACTGTAGCTATAGCCAACCACTGAACGTTATCCTGCTCCCTAATATATATATACTGTAGCTATAGCCAACCACTGAATGTTATCCTGCTCCCAAATATATATACTGTAGCTATAGCCAACCACTGAATGTTATCCTGCTCCCAAATATATATATACTGTAGCTATAGCCAACCACTGAACGTTATCCTGCTCCCAAATATATATACTGTAGCTATAGCCAACCACTGAACGTTATCCTGCTCCCAAATATATATACTGTAGCTATAGCCAACCACTGAACGTTATCCTGCTCCCAAATATATATACTGTAGCTATAGCCAACCACTGAACGTTATCCTGCTCCCAAATATATATATATATATAGTAGCTATAGCCAACCACTGAATGTTATCCTGCTCCCAAATATATATATATATATATATATATACTGTAGCTATAGCCAACCACTGAATGTTATCCTGCTCCCAAATATATATATATATACTGTAGCTATAGCCAACCACTGAACGTTATCCTGCTCCCAAATATATATACTGTAGCTGTAGCCAACCACTGAACGTTATCCTGCTCCCAAATATATATACTGCAGCTATAGCCAACCACTGAATGTTATCCTGCTCCCAAATATATATACTGTAGCAATAGCCAACCACTGAACGTTATCCTGCTCCCAAATATATATACTGTAGCTATAGCCAACCATCGCAGTTGATATGGTCAGTAGTGACTTTGCCACATGATAGGTAAACAAACAAACAGTCAAGTAGCCTACAAGCGGAGTATGAAAAATGTATGCACTCACTAAAAACAAGCGGATTCAGCAACACGGACACCGATGGAAATTCTTGCGATTTGACAGTTCCCAAAGGACATGAACTGGTTGACATTTTTTACATTTTTACATTTTAGTCATTTAGCAGACGCTCTTAACCAGAGCGACTTACAGGAGCAATTAGGGTTAAGTGCCTTGCTCAAGGGCACATTAACATCATTTAGCAGACGCTCTTAGCCAGAGCGACTCACAAATTGGAACGTTCACCCTATAGCCAGTGGGATAACCACTTTACAATTTGGGGGTTAGAAGGATTACTTTATCCTATCCCAGGTATTCCTTAAAGAGGTGGGGTTTCAAATGTCTCCGGAAGGTTGAATCAACATTGTTTCTACTTTATAGGACAAGGCTTAATCAGTTTTATGGGAAACCAGCCAATAGTGTACAGCCATAATATAAATGTTTAATGTCTGTTTCCACTAGATTGCGTTACTGACTGACCAGACTGTCTGACCTGCACTGCCTCCTCCTGACTGATATCTAACCAGCCCAGAGGCTTGAAGAGACATTAGACTGTCTGACTGATATCTAACCAGCCCAGAGGCTTGAAGAGACATTAGACTGTCTGACTGATATCTAACCAGCCCAGAGGCTTGAAGAGACATTAGACTGTCTGACTGATATCTAACCAGCCCAGAGGCTTGAAGAGACATTAGACTGTCTGACTGATATATAACCAGCCCAGAGGCTTGAAGAGACATTAGACTGTCTGACCTGCACTGCCTCCTCCTGACTGATATCTAACCAGCCCAGAGGCTTGAAGAGACATTAGACTGTCTGACTGATATCTAACCAGCCCAGAGGCTTAAAGAGACATTAGACTGTCTGACTGATATCTAACCAGCCCAGAGGCTTGAAGAGACATTAGACTGTCTGACTGATATCTAACCAGCCCAGAGGCTTGAAGAGACATTAGACTGTCTGACTGATATCTAACCAGCCCAGAGGCTTGAAGAGACATTAGACTGTCTGACTGATATCTAACCAGCCCAGAGGCTTGAAGAGACATTAGACTGTCTGACTGATATCTAACCAGCCCAGAGGCTTGAAGAGACATTAGACTGTCTGACTGATATCTAACCAGCCCAGAGGCTTGAAGAGACATTAGACTGTCTGACTGATATCTAACCAGCCAAGAGGCTTGAAGAGACATTAGACTGTTTGAGCTACACTGCCTCCTCCTGTGAGAGCCACGTCAGGCGACACTACACCGTCCCAACAATGCAAACACACATCCTGGTCGAGGTCACTGGAGATGGTGGGACACAAAGGCCAGTGTGTGTGTGTGTGTGTGTGTCCAGTGTGTGTGTGTGTGTCCGGTGTGTGTGTGTCCAGTGTGTGAGTGTGTCCAGTGTGTGAGTGTGTCCAGTGTGTGTGTATGTCCAGTGTGTGTGTGTCCAGTGTGTGTGTGTGTGTACAGTGTGAGTGTGTCCAGTGTGTGTGTGTGTGTTTTATGTCCAGTGTGAGTGTGTCCAGTGTGTGTGTTTGTCCAGTGTGTGTGTGTGTGTCTAGTGTGTGTGTGTGTCCAGTGTATGTGTGTGTGTGTGTGTGTGTGTGTGTCCAGTGTGAGTGTGTCCAGTGTGTGTGTGTCCAGTGTGTGTGTGTCCAGTGTGAGTGTGTCCAGTGTGTGTGTGTGTCCAGTGTGTGTGTGTGTGTCCAGTGTGTGTGTACAGCGTGTGTGTGTATGTCCAGTGTGAATGTGTCCAGTGTGTGTGTTTGTCCAGTGTGTGTGTGTGTGTGTGTGTGTGTGTGTTTGTGTGTGTCCATTGTGTGTGTGTGTGTGTGTGTGTTTGTGTGTGTCCAGTGTGTGTGTCCAGTGTGTGTGTTTGTCCAGTGTGTGTGTGTTTGTGTTTTTCCAGTGTGTGTGTGTGTGTGTGTGTGTTTGTGTGTGTCCAGTGTGTGTGTGTGTCCATTGTGTGTGTTCAGTGTGTGTGTGTGTGTCTAGTGTGTATGTGTGTGTGTGTGTGTGTCCAGTGTATGTGTGTGTGTGTATGTGTGTGTGTGTGTATTTGTGTGTGTGTCCAGTGTGTGTGTGTGTGGGTCCAGTGTGAGTGTGTCCAGTGTGTGTGTGTCCAGTGTGTGTGTGTGTGTGTGTGTGTGTGTGTGTGTGTGTGTTTGTCCAGTGTGTGTGTGTGTGTGTTTGTGTGTCCAGTGTGTGTGTCCGTCCAGTGTGTGTGTGTCCAGTGTGTGTGTGTGTGTGTGTCCAGTGTGTGTATGTGTGTCCAGTGTGTGTGTTCAGTGTGTGTATGTGTGTGTACAGTGTGTGTGTGTCCAGTGTGTGTGTGTGTGTTTATGTGTGTTTCCAGTGTGTGTGTGTGTGTGTGTTTGTCCAGTGTGTGTGTGTGTGTGTGTGTCCAGTGTGTGTGTGTGTCCATGTGTGTGTGTACAGTGTGTGTGTGTGTGTCCAGTGTGTGTGTGTCCAGTGTGTGTGTGTGTGTGTTCAGTGTGTGTGTGTGTCCAGTGTGTGTGTGTCTAGTGTTTGTATGTGTGTCCCAAGTGTGTTTGTATGTGTGTGTCCAGTGTGTGTGTGTGTGTCCAGTGTGTGTGTGTCCAGTGTGTGTGTCCAGTGTGTGTGTGTGTGTGTGTGTGTGTGTCCAGTGTGTGAGTGTGTCCAGTGTGTGTGTGTCCAGTGTGTGTGTGTCCAATGTGTGTGTGTCCAGTGTGTGTGTGTGTGTCCAATGTGTGTGTGTCCAGTGTGTGTGTTTGTCCAGTGTGTGTGTGTGTGTGTGTGTCTAGTGTGTGTGTGTGTCCAGTGTATGTGTGTGTGTGTGTGTGTGTGTGTGTGTCCAGTGTGTGTGTGTCCAGTGTGAGTGTGTCCAGTGTGTGTGTGTCCAGTGTGTGTGTGTGTGTGTATTTGTACAGTGTGTGTGTGTGTCCAGTGTGTGTGTGTGTCCAGTGTGTGTGTTCAGTGTGTGTGTGTGTGTACAGTGTGTGTGTGTTCAGTGTGTGTGTTTGTCCAGTGTGTGTGTGTGTGTGTGTGTGTTTGTGTGTGTCCATTGTGTGTGTCCAGTGTGTGTGTTTGTCCAGTGTGTGTGTGTGTGTGTGTGTTTGTGTGTGTCCAGTGTGTGTGTGTGTGTTTGTGTGTGTGTGTGTCCAGTGTGTGTGTGTGTCCAGTGTGTGTGTTCAGTATGTGTGTGTGTGTGTGTGTCCAGTGTGTGTGTGTGTGTGTGTGTTGTGTGTGTGTGTGTCCAGTGTATGTGTGTGTGTGTGTGTCTGGTGTGTGTATGTGTGTGTGTGTGTTTGTCCAGTGTGTGTGTGTGTGTGTTTGTGTGTCCAGTATGTGTGTGTCCAGTGTGTATGTGTGTCCAGTGTGTGTGTGTGTCCAGTGTGTGTGTGTGTGTGTGTGTCCAGTGTGTGTGTGTGTGTCCAGTGAGTGTGTGTCCAGTGTGTGTGTTCAGTGTGTGTATGTGTGTGTACAGTGTGTGTGTGTCCAGTGTGAGTGTGTCCAGTGTTTGTGTGTCCAGTGTGTGTGTGTGTCAGTGTTACCATGGTTATTATTTACAGGGACACTGAGGCGCCATCATCCCAAACCCCAAACCCTGGATAGAGGGGCTCAGTGAATGTGGAGTGGAATGTGTTCAGGTGGGTCAGTGTGTCAGAGGAGACTCTGTAGAAGGACAGAGTGCCGGCTGGCCAGTCCAGATACACTCCTACTCTGTGGGAGCTGGAGGAGGGGACGTCTATGGTAGTGGACTTATTATTGTGCCAGGCAGAGTAACTGTTGTCATGGCAGAACAGACTCCAGGACTTGTCATTACATCCAATCAGACAGTCACCACCCCCTTCCTCTCCTGCTGATTCCTTTATATGTCACTCCTATATCAGCCCCTCCCCCACTCCACTCTACCTCCCAGTAACAGCGCCCAGTCAGACCCTCTCTACACAGCACCTGTTCCCAGCCCTCAAATCTCTCTGGGTGATCAGGATACGGCTGCTCCTCTCTCCTCCATGTCACCTTTCTGTTCTCCTCAGACAGAGAGAGGCGTCTGTCTACTGTGTTTGGGTCCAGTGTGAGATCACAGACATCTGATGGATGAAACCAGACACAATATTAGAAATCATCATCATTCACATTAGAATGTTAACTCACTTTTCACTAATTCATTTAATGTAGATGTTTCTAGGTATCAAAAGGAGAAGTTAAGGTAACTTGAGATTTGTTCAATGATCATATGTTATACTGTATGGTAATATAAAACACACTTATTCACATTAATTACACACACACACACCCTGAACACACACATTTCTAAAGTCACACGAACACGCCACACACAGACACACACATTGTCAAAGCAACTCTTTGTAAACTTTGGTGTCCCTGATTTGTGCTTCTGTAGAACTACAGCTGATATTTAATATGACCAAGTAAGTAATGATGGTGGTCTTTGACTTTGACTTCACTTGAATTAAGACTTATTCTTAGTCATATTCTTCACAGCAGTCAACACTCACATTTTCTAAGTCCAGGTTTCATTGTGTACTCTCCACCATGTTCCACACTGTAGCGGTAAGCAGAAGAACAGACAGTCATTGAGTGATACACCTGAACTCACACACACTCACACACACACACACACACACACACACACACACACACACACACACACACACACACACACACACACACACACACACACACACACACAGTCATTATATAACTTTGTCCAAGCGGTGGTAAGAATGCTTGTCCAGTGTGTGTGTCCAGTGTGTGTAACTTGTGTGTCTGTGTGTCGAGTGTGTGTGTGTGTGTGTCCAGTGTGTGTGTCTGTCCAGTGTGTGTGTGTGTCCAGTGTGTGTGTGTGTCCAGTGTGTGTGTCTAGTGTGTGTGTGTGTTTCTAGTGTGTGCGTGTGTGTGTGTCTAGTGTGTGTGTGTGTCTAGTGTGTGTGTCCAATGTGTTTGTGTATATCTAGTGTGTCTATTGTGTGTGTTTGTGTGTCTATTGTGTGTGTTTGTGTCCTGTGTGTGTGTTTGTGTCCAGGGTAAGTTTCTCTGTGTGTGTGTCCAGTGTGTGTGTGTGTTCAGTGTGTCTGTGTGTTTCCAGTGTGTGTGTGTGTGTGCGTGTGTGTGTCCAGTGTGTGTGTTTGTGTGTGTGTGTGTGTCCAGTGTGTGTGTGTGTGTGTGTGTGTCCAGTGTACGTGTCTATGTGTGTGTGTGTGTGTGTGTGTTTGTGTGTGTGTGTAGTGTGTGTGTGTGTCCAGCGTGTGTGTGTGTGTCCAGCGTGTGTTTGTGTGAGTGTGTCCAGTCTTTGTGTTTGTGTGTGTCCAGTTAATCTGTCCAGTGTACGTGTCTGTGTGTGTGTTGGGTGTGTGTGTGTGGGCCCAGTGTGTGTGTCCAGTGTGTGTGCGTGTATCCACACTAGACACACACACACACACACACACACACACACACACACACACACACACACATACACACAGTCTTTATATAACTTAGTCCAAGTGGTGGTCAGAATGTTTGTCTTAACTAGCCTGATAACTCCAACATGTCTGATATGAACATTGACATAAACCCTCTACATACTTGAGTTTCTCCAGTCTGCAGTGTGGATCCTCCAGTCCAGCAGAGAGCAGTCTGACTCCTGAGTCTCCTGGGTGATTGTAGCTCAGGTCCAGCTCTCTCAGGTGTGAGGGGTTTGACCTCAGAGCTGAGAGCAGAGAAGCACAGCCTTCCTCTGTGACTAGACAGCCTGACAGCCTGCAAAGAGTCAAATCATATTAAAACCACACTGATATTCTTTGGTGGTGAAAATAGTGGCAATATATTTTTTCAACATATTCAGATATATCAGTGTCCTGAAACCTGACATATCTATTCATAAATTAATGTATAATTATTTGAAATTATCCAATTATTGCTTGTAGATAGAAAAATGTATTGTACAAATATTTGAGTAGACTGACCAGAGCAGTTTAAAAAGCAGTATCAGTCAAAAGACAGACAGAGAGGTATCAGATTTAGATTGACTTTATGTATCTAGTCCCCCATTTGAAGAAGTCAAAAGTATTCTGACCAATTCACTTATAGTGTATTAAAGTAGTCAAAAGTTTAGTATTTGGTCCCAAACTGGTTGGTTGCATTTGCAGTTTGTTTTGGTTGTGTTTTGGGTTATGTTTTGCCCGATAGTAACTGAATGGTGGATGATGACTGGAGTAATTTTCTGTCTAAGTGAGTAGATAACATGTTTCTAAACACTACTAACTGAATCCTGATGATTCCATGATTAAGACAAATCATGAATGAATCATGAATAATAATGAGTGAGAAAGTTACAGAGGCTACAACAAAACATGCTAACCTCTCACCATTACCAATAACAGAGGGGGTATGATCCTTGTTCCTCTGTAACTTTCTCATTCATCATCATTCACGATTCATTCATGATTATTCATAATCATAGTAGCATCTACATGAATGTAGAAGTGTTCAGAAACATCTTCTATTCTTACTGACAATACAAGTGAAGTGACTCCAAAATGACAGGACATTATTCACCATTCAGTTTCTATTAGGAAAAACATCATCTAAAACACAACCAAGACAAACTGCAAATGCATTCAACAAGTTTGTAGAATCACAAGCTTGATGTAATCACTGCAGGTAAGGAATATGGGACCAAATACTAAACTTTGGACTAAATTAATTTGTCCAAATACTTATTACTTTTTCAAATGGGAGAACTAGATACATTAAGTGCTTTCATTTCTAAACAGTAAAACAGTTATGTATGAATACCCTCAAATAAAAAGTGACATTATGTACTGTTGCCTAATATGAAACATTATATTTCAAATCCAAAATGCTGGAGCATAGCACCAAATGTAAAACTGTAAGCTTCACTGTCCAAACACATATGGTGTGGACTAAGTGTGCCTGGTAAACACATGTGGATCTGGTGAACAGTTATCACTTGTTGACCAACTACAGGAATACTGACCTCAGAGTCTCCAGTTTACAGTGGGGATTCCCCAGGACAGCAGAGAGCAGCTTCACTCCTGAATCCTTCAGTTCATTGTTACTCAGATCCAGCTCTCTCAGGTTTGAGGGGTTTGAACTGAGAGCTGAGGCCAACACTTCACATGATGTGTCTGTGAGTTTACAGCCAGTGAGTCTGTCGACAGAGTAAATACCATGAGGGACAGGTTGTTTTAAAATGTTACATTTAGCTTCCCTGCTTACACTGTTACCTCTGCACTAATAATGTGAACACTGTGTATAGATGTCTTAATGCTACAACTTTTCTCATCCGTTTGTATTACAGTTTGTTTAAGACTTTTCAGCTGATAGAAAGTTTAGTCAGCCAATGAAAATATTGTTGTTCTTACATACAGTAAAGTTTGGTCTGAGGGATAGTCACATGAGTACTTACAGAGCCAGTCAGCCAATAGAAATGCTGCTGTAACTACAATGTATTTTGGTGTGGGATATTTCCATGAATACTTACAGAGCTTTCCTGCAGCCTCTCACAGCTGGGAGCAGTCTCCTACGACCCTCCTCTGATGTCTTGTATACCTTCGGGTCAAACACATCCAGAACCTCCTCTGATATCTGTAGCATGTAGGCCAGTGCTGAACACTGAGAAAGTGTGAGGTTTTTGGTTCTCTTCTCTGACCTCAAGTACGCTTGGATTTCCTCCTGTACTGAATGGTCTTTCATCTCTATCAGACAGTGGAAGAGATTGATGCACCTCTCAGGGGAGATGTTCTTCCTCTGCATCACCTTAAGGGATCGGATTGTTTTCTGGACGCTGTCTGGACTGCTTTCTGTCTGTGTCACCAGACCTCGTAGGAGTTTCTGATTGGACTCCAGTGACATGCCATGAAGGAAGCGGACAAAGAGGTCCAGGTGTCCGTTCTTGCTCTCCAAGGCTTTATCCACGGTACTCTTCAGCAGCTCATGCAAGGTTAGCTCTTCAGATGCAGCTCTAGACTTTCTCTTGAGGAAGGGCTTCAGTGCATCCATGTTCTTGGTTGTGTAACAATGGTACATGTAGACAGCTGAGAGAAACTCCTGAATGCTCAGATGAACAAAGCAGTACACCACTCTCTGAAAGAACACAGACTCTTCTTTAAAGATTTGTGTGCACACTCCTGAGTACACTGAGGCTTCTTTGACATCAATGCCACACTCTTTCAGGTCTTCTTCATAGAACATGAGATTACCCTTCTCCAGATTTTCAAACGCCAGCTTCCCCAGCTTCAGAAGAATTTCCTTATCTGACTCCATGAGCTCCTGTTGATCCATCTCATCTCTTCCATGATATTTCTGGTTCTTCAGGCTGGTCTGAATGAGCAGGAAGTGTATTGACATCTCAGTCAGAGTCGTGGGCATCTCTCTCCTCTTGTCTGTACTCAACATGTGTTCAAGGACTATTGCAGAAATCCAACAGAACACTGGCATGTGGCACATGATGTGGAGGCTCCTTGATGTCTTTATGTGTGAGATGATTCTGCTGGCCAGGTCCTCATCACTGAATCTCTTCCTGAAATACTCCTCCTTCTGTGGGTCATTGAACCCTCGTACCTCTGTCACCTGGTCAACACATTTAGGGGGGATCTGATTGGTTGCTGCTGGTCGGGAGGTTATCCATAGGAGAGCAGAGGGAAGCAGATTCCCCTTGATGAGGTTTGTCAGCAGAACATCGACAGACGATGTCTGGGTGACATCAGACACCTTTTCATTGTGCTGGAAATCCAATGGAAGTCTGCTTTCATCCAAACCATCAAAGATGAACATAGCTTTACAGGCAGTGAGTTTCTTTGCATTGCCTATGTCTAGTTCTGTGTGGAAGCCATTTAAAAGTCTGAGAAGACTGTACTGGAGATCTTTAATTAAGTTCAGCTCCCGGAAAGGAAGCACAAATATGATATCCACATCTTGGTTCGCCTTCTCTTCAGCCCAGTCTAGGATGAACTTCTGCACAGAGACTGTTTTTCCGATGCCAGCGATGCCCTTCGTCAGCACAGTTCTGATGCTTCTCTCTTGGCCAGGTAAGGGTTTAAAGATGTCATTGCAGTGGATTGCTGTGTCATGTGAGGTTGGTGTCCTGGATGCTGTCTCTAGCTGCCACACCTCATGTTCATTGTTAACCCCTTCACTCTCTCCCTCTGTGATGTGGAGCTCTGTGTAAATCCTGTTGAGGGGAGTTTGATTCCCTGCTTTTTAAATGCCTTCTATCACACATTCATACCTCCTTTTCAGACTGTCTTTATGGTTTACTATAGCTCTCTGCAGGCTGTCATCCACTACAAGGGAAGAGGGAAAATGATGTGTATCAGAAACATTCATTGACAGGATGAAAAGTGGGCCTTCCACAACTACAGTAACTTCTATTATCTCATAATATTGTAGTTAACTACTGTAAATCATATTAAGGTATTGACTTGGCCCACGTGTGCAAGTGGTCTTCCTGTTTTCAGAGCCTCTTGTTTTATTGGGTTGACTCAGCTGCTGTAGTACAGGACGTGTTCTGGATCTCTTTCTACACTGAGGACAGTCATAGTCTCCTGAAGGAGCAGGTTTCTCCCAGTATCTGGTGATGCACTGTCTGCAGAACCTGTGTCCACAGGTGATAGAGACTGGATCCCTCAGCACCTGCTGACACACTGCACACCTGGACTGATCCTCTGGCAGAGTAGACCATCCACTACAGAGATAAAGGAGAGAGAGATTGTAGATGTTAATACTGATCCTTTAACAGAGTAGATCATCCACTACAGAGATAAAGGAGAGAGAGATTGTAGATGTTAATACTGTTCATAGACAGACAGCTGGGAACAGTATACTCTGCTCTCTGAGTGTGGTAGTAGCCTCTGGAATGGATAACATGTCCACAGTGGTATTACTAAACTATATGAACTCAGAAGGTTGTAGAAACATGTCCACAGTGGTATTACTAAACTATATGAACTCAGGTTGTAGAAACATGTCCACAGTGGTATTACTAAACTATATGAACTCAGAAGGTTGTAGAAACATGTCCACAGTGGTATTACTAAACTATATGAACTCAGAAGGTTGTAGAAACATGTCCACAGTGGTATTACTAAACTATATGAACTCAGGTTGTAGAAACATGTCCACAGTGGTATTACTAAACTATATGAACTCAGAAGGTTGTAGAAACATGTCCACAGTGGTATTACTAAACTATATGAACTCAGGTTGTAGAAACATGTCCACAGTGGTATTACTAAACTATATGAACTCAGAAGGTTGTAGAAACATGTCCACAGTGGTATTACTAAACTATATGAACTCAGAAGGTTGTGGAAACATGTCCACAGTGGTATTACTAAACTATATGAACTCAGAAGGTTGTAGAAACATGTCCACAGTGGTATTACTAAACTATATGAACTCAGAAGGTTGTAGAAACATGTCCACAGTGGTATTACTAAACTATATGAACTCAGAAGGTTGTAGAAACATGTCCACAGTGGTATTACTAAACTATATGAACTCAGAAGGTTGTAGAAACATGTCCACAGTGGTATTACTAAACTATATGAACTCAGAAGGTTGTAGAAATCTTCAAAAGTATAGAATGTACACACTAAGAAAAGAGGGTTCCGCAAGGGTTCTTTGGGAAGGGTGATGGTTCTATGTGGAACCATAATGACTCAAAGAACCCTTCAAGGCATTCAATGGTTCTTTGCAGTTCACAAAAAGGGTTATTTGCGTTTTAGTGATAATTAAAATGTAGGGGCTGTCACGCCCTGGCTCTGGGGACTCTTAAATGTTGAGCCAGGGTGTGGATTTGCTATGTTTAGTTTTTCTATGTTTTTGTTCTAGATCGTTTGATCTATGTTGGCCAGGGTGGTTCCCAATCAGAGGCAGCTGTAGCTCGTTGTCTCTGATTGGGGACCATTCTTAGGCAGCCTGTTTTGCACTAGTCTTTGTGGGATCTTGATCCGTAAAGGTTTGTTGTGTTATAACCTCAGGACTTTACGTATCGTTTGTTTGTTGTTTTTGTCGTTAAGTACGTTAAATAAAAGTATGTACGCTTATCACGCTGCGCCTTGGTCCGTGTCTTCAGTCAACGATCGTGACAGGGGCAGTGGCTCATTAGAATATTTTGCGGAGTGGATTGTTCATAGCTCTTTTTGTGTAACAGTGAGTGAGTGCCATTGACGTTTATCTAATGTGTTGTGTTATGCAATGACTGTTAATACACACAGTTATGTAGGACTATGGCCAGTGACGGTGTCTTGTGAACGACTCACGTATGGCCTTGTGTCAATTAAGAACGGTTGACTAAGTCAGTGGTTCTCAATTCTCTCCTCAGTGATCTAGTGATGTTACGTTTCATACTGAAGCTCCAAGGCATGCGTTGAAATCGCTAAGCAGCTAACTTCGATTTCAGTGTGCCGATAAGTGTATCACTTTATCAGAAGTACGTCATCAATGATGTCCGAAGCTTTGTTTAATCACATGCTTTTTCAAACCGTGTGTTGCAAAATGCGAGATCCCACTGATTTCACCGTGGTTCCGATGCTTTCTTCGATTAAGCTGCTTTCAAACACCGACCACTACGGGATATCATACTTATACATTTAGTTAGGATTTTGTACAAGTAATTTCACCTGACTGGTGTCTTAGCAGGTAGAGTAGGGAACTATGGAACATTCCAGGATGTTCGGGTATGAGTTCGAATCCCGTTGAAGAGACACTATTTAGAAAATAGTTTTGCGAAACCACACTTTCTGCACTGTTCAAATCATTTGTTTTATTTAGTATAGTATAAGCTTCTCTCTTAAGCATCCTCAATAATGCCATAGATTCCATTTTTGAAAAATAGTCAACTTGAAGGCAGAGAAATAAGCATGTGTCACGCCCTGACTCTGGGGACTCGTATTTGTTGAGTCAGGGTGTGTATTTTCTGTGTAGTATTTTCTATGTTGCATTTTCTATGTTTAGATCTAGAATGTGTAGATCTATGTTGGCCGGTGTGGTTCCCAATCAATTGCCCTATGTTGCTCTGCATAAGAGCGTCTGCTAAAATGTTAAATATAACACCTATGGAATTTTAACAATATAGTATATGGCTAACCAGAATACAAAAAAAACCTGTAATGTACAATTTAGATGGATAACTCCTTCCTTCTGTCACTACAGATTTAGATGGAGAACTCCTTCCTTCTGTCACTACAGATTTAGATGGAGAACTCCTTCCTTCTGTCACTACAGATTTAGATGGATAACTCCTTCCTTCTGTCACTACAGATTTAGATGGAGAACTCCTTCCTTCTGTCACTACAGATTTAGATGGAAAACTCCTTCCTTCTGTCACTACAGATTTAGATGGAGAACTCCTTCCTTCTGTCACTACAGATTTAGATGGAGAACTCCTTCCTTCTGTCACTACAGATTTAGATGGATAACTCCTTCCTTCTGTCACTACAGATTTAGATGGATAACTCCTTCCTTCTGTCACTACAGATTTAGATGGATAACTCCTTCCTTCTGTCACTACAGATTTAGATGGAGAACTCCTTCCTTCTGTCACTACAGATTTAGATGGAGAACTCCTTCCTTCTGTCACTACAGATTTAGATGGAGAACTCCTTCCTTCTGTCACTACAGATTTAGATGGAGAACTCCTTCCTTCTGTCACTACAGATTTAGATGGAGAACTCCTTCCTTCTGTCACTACAGATTTAGATGGAGAACTCCTTCCTTCTGTCACTACAGATTTAGATGGATAACTCCTTCCTTCTGTCACTACAGATTTAGATGGAGAACTCCTTCCTTCTGTCACTACAGATTTAGATGGAGAACTCCTTCCTTCTGTCACTACAGATTTAGATGGAGAACTCCTTCCTTCTGTCACTACAGATTTAGATGGAGAACTCCTTCCTTCTGTCACTACAGATTTAGATGGAGAACTCCTTCCTTCTGTCACTACAGATTTAGATGGAGAACTCCTTCCTTCTGTCACTACAGATTTAGATGGAGAACTCCTTCCTTCTGTCACTACAGATTTAGATGGATAACTCCTTCCTTCTGTCACTACAGATTTAGATGGATAACTCCTTCCTTCTGTCACTACAGATTTAGATGGATAACTCCTTCCTTCTGTCACTACAGATTTAGATGGTGAACTCCTTCCTTCTGTCACTACATATTTAGATGGAGAACTCCTTCCTTCTGTCACTACAGATTTAGATGGAGAACTCCTTCCTTCTGTCACTACAGATTTAGATGGATAACTCCTTCCTTCTGTCACTACAGATTTAGATGGAGAACTCCTTCCTTCTGTCACTACAGATTTAGATGGAGAACTCCTTCCTTCTGTCACTACAGATTTAGATGGAGAACTCCTTCCTTCTGTCACTACAGATTTAGATTGATAACTCCTTCCTTCTGTCACTACAGATTTAGATGGATAACTCCTTCCTTCTGTCACTACAGATTTAGATGGAGAACTCCTTCCTTCTGTCACTACAGATTTAGATGGAGAACTCCTTCCTTCTGTCACTACAGATTTAGATGGATAACTCCTTCCTTCTGTCACTACAGATTTGGGTAAAACAGCTTTTCATTTCTTTGCACCTCACTTATGGAACAATCTTCAAAATACCGTACAGTTTGATGCATGGGTGACTTTCGGTCAATTCAGTGTCACACCCTGGCTCTGGGACTCTATATGTTGAGCCAGGGTGTGTTCATTCTGTTGTGTTTATTTCTATGTTGGGAGTTCTGTTGTGTTTATTTCTAGGTTGGTTAGAGTGACTCCCAATCAGAGGCAACGAGTGTCAGCTGTCGTTGGTTGTCTCTGATTGGGAGCCATATTTAAACTGTCTGTTTTCCCTTTGTGTTTGTGGGTTCTTGTTCCGTGTTGGTCATTGTTACCGTGGACTTCACGAGTCGTTTCTTGTTTTGTTTATTGTGGTCTATTATCATTCATCACGCTGCGCCTTGGTCTATTCAATACGATTGAGCGTGACATTCAGATTGTTAGTAGAGGACCTCTTCACTGAGGAATGTGGTTGTTTTTTATCATGGTGTTTTTTTATCATGGGGTTTTTTTATCATGGGGTTTTTTTATCATGGGGTTTTTTATCATGGGTTTTTTTATCATGGGGTTTTTTATCATGGGGTTTTTTATCATGGGGTTTTTTGTATTTTTCTTTTTGTGTTTCCTCCTGCCTTGATTGTAGCATCTGTCTCTCTAACTTGTATTGTGTGATTGCTGTAATTCATTTTATTGTGTAATTGCTGTAATTACTTTTGTGTAATTGCTGTATTTCCTTGTATTGTGTAATTGCTGTAATTACTTTTGTGTAATTGCTGTAATTACTTGTAGTGTAATTGCTGTAATTACTTTTATTGTGTAATTGCTGTATTTCCTTGTATTGTGTAATTGCTGTAATTACTTTTATTGTGTAATTGCTGTAATTACTTTTATTGTGTTCTTGCTTGGTCTTGTCATGCAGGTCTCCATTTAAACAGACCTTGGTCTCAATCAGACTACCTTGCCTTAAATAAAGGTTAAAGGTGCAATATGTAACTTTTTGGGTGACCCGACCAAATTCCTATAGAAATGTAAGATCTGGCATTCAAAGCAAGTCTAGGAAGCGGTAGATCTGTTCTATGTGCGCTATTTCTTTGCTTCCCGGTCTTAAGTTTCGGTTTTGCGTCTTTTAATTTCGGTTTTGTACACCAGTTGAAAATACAATATTTTTGTTTATGGAAAATATATTTCATATCGGTTTTGATGATACAATGATTCTCTACACTATACTTGCTTGTTTTGTCACATAAACTGAAATAACGTGAACAATTAGAATTTTAGCAACCAGCAACTGGCAGAGCGATTTTTGCAAAACATATGATGTTTTGATTTAGTATCAAGGCGATTGGATTTGTCTCGTTTCCACAAGAGCAACTGTATCTGTGTTATATCAATAAAATAATATGTATCTGTAACAACAAGGGCCATGACTGATATCTTGGTTGGCAATACTCGCTACAGCAGAAATGGTCAGATATGAACACAAACCAGCTTATTGAGATTGAACTCAATTGATTTTGCAGGGCAAGACGTTTGGGGGGGAATAAATAAACCACTATGAAACAACATGTTAAAATATACACTGATTGGACAAAACACACAAAGCCCCCTCCTGCTTTACAGTTTATACTCAGATACACAAAATACATATTTGTTCTCCACTTCAATAGTAATATAAAAAATTCTACCAGTAACTTACCTAGGGTCAAAGGTCACTGGTCCATCACTAAAATGTATAGGACGATCCATAGAGACGTCACTCTTCATGGACAGATGACTGGGTACTGGAGAGACTGATCTCTGAATTTGGTTGGAGATTCTGGAAAACATAATAAATCCCCATGAAACTATATTTCAATAGATAAAATACATTACATGAAGCAATAAAATATATGCCATTACATAAAGCAACAAACATACACTGAGTATACAAAACATTAAGAACACCTTCCTAATATTGAGTTGCACCTCCCCTCTCTTTTGCCCTCAGAACAGCCTCAACTCGTCGGGGCATGGACTCTACAAGGTGTCGAAAGCGTCCCAAAGGGATGCTGGCCCATGTTGACTCCAATGCGTCCCAGAGTTGTGTCAAAATGGCTGGATGTCCTTTGGGTAGTGGACCATTCTTGATACACACAGGAAACTTTTGAGCGTGAACAACCCAGCAGCCTTGCAGTTCTTGACAAAAACCTGTGTGCCTGGTACCTACTACCATACCCCGTTCAAAGACACTTAAATATTATGTCTTGCCTATTCACCCTCTGAATGGCACATTTACACAATCCATGTCTCAATTGTCTCAAGGCTTAAAAATCATTCATTAACCTCTCTCCTCCACTTCATCTACACTGATTGAAGTTGATTTAAAAACTTACATAAATACGAGATCATATCTTTCACCTGGATTCACCTCATCAATCTATGTCACGGAAAAAGCAGGTGTTCATAATGTTTTGTACACTCAGAATATTAAAATATATTACATAAACAAATAATTATAAGCAGATGCTTTACAGTATATACTCAGATACACAAAATACATCTGGTTTCAGATCTAGAAGATTATCCTCTTCAATAGTAATATCATCAATTCTGACCAGTAATTTACCTAGGGTCAAAGGTCACTGGTCCATCACTAAAATGTATAGGACGATCCATAGAGACGTCACTCTTCATGGACAGATGACTGGGTACTGGAGAGACCGATCTCCGAATTTGGTTGGAGATTCTGGAAAACATAATAAATCCCCATGAAACTACATTGTAAAATATATCAAAACTATATTTCAATAGATAAAATACATTACATGAAGCAATAAAATATATGCCATTACATAAAGCAAAAAACATACACTGAGTATACAAAACATTAAGAACACCTTCCTAATATTGAGTTGCACCTCCCCTCTCTTTTGCCCTCAGAACAGCCTCAACTCGTCGGGGCATGGACTCTACAAGGTGTCGAAAGCGTCCCACAGGGATGCTGGCCCATGTTGACTCCAATGCGTCCCACAGTTGTGTCAAAATGGCTGGATGTCCTTTGGGTAGTGGACCATTCTTGATACACACAGGAAACTTTTGAGCGTGAACAACCCAGCAGCGTTGCAGTTCTTGACAAAAACCTGTGTGCCTGGTACCTACTACCATACCCCGTTCAAAGGCACTTAAATATTTTGTCTTGCCCATTCACCCTCTGAATGGCACACATACACAATCCATGTCTCAATTGTCTCAAGGCTTAAAAATCCTTCATTAACCTGTCTCCTCCCCTTCATCTACACTGATTGGAGTTGATTTAACAAGTGACATCAATAAGAGATCATATCTTTCACCTGGATTCACCTGTCAATCTATGTCATTGAAAAAGCAGGTGTTCATAATGTTTTGTACACTCAGTGTATATAAAGCATTAAAATATATGCCATTACATAAAGCATTCAATTATGTGACATTACACAAAGCATTTAAATATATGCCATTACATAAAGCAACAAACAAACAGTGTAAAAAACATGAAGAACACCCTCCTAATATTGAGTTGCAACCCCCCCCTACCAGTCTCCTCCCCTGCATCTACACTGACTGAAGTGGATTTAACAAGTGGAACTTACTTGTAACATCATCACATTGTAACATGGTCACATTGGCCTACTGATTCACTTCCTCATCTCAGTTCCACTTTAATCCTTAAGAGTCTATTCATGCACATACTTTATAATATGTCCATATATAGTTATAATCTGTTCTAGGAACATCTACCCAAAATATTACACCTTCTTTATTACTTCACCAAACAGACACTACATGATCAAAAGTATGTGGACACCTGCTGGTCCAACATCTCATTACACCTGCTGGTCCAACATCTCATTACTCCTGCTGGTCCAACATCTCATTACACCTGCTGGTCCAACATCTCATTACACCTGCTGGTCCAACATCTCATTACACCTGCTGGTCCAACATCTCATTACACCTGCTGGTCCAACATCTCATTACACCTGCTGGTCCAACATCTCATTACACCTGCTGGTCCAACATCTCATTACACCTGCTGGTCCAACATCTCATTACACCTGCTGGCAAACATCTCATTACACCTGCTGGGCTAACATCTCATTACACCTGCTGGTCCAACATCTCATTACACCTGCTGGTCCAACATCTCATTACACCTGCTGGTCCAACATCTCATTACACCTGCAGGTCCAACATCTCATTACACCTGCTGGTCCAACATCTCATTACATCTACTGGTCCAACATCTCATTACACCTGCTGGTCCAACATCTCATTACACCTGCTGGTCCAACATCTCATTACACCTGCTGGTCCAACATCTCATTACACCTGCTGGTCCAACATCTCATTACACCTGCTGCTCCAACATCTCATTACACCTGCTGGTCCAACATCTCATTACACCTGCTGGTCCAACATCTCATTACACCTGCTGGTCCAACATCTCATTACACCTGCTGGTGCAACATCTCATTCCAAAATCATGGCCATTAATATGGAGTTGGTTCCCCCTTTGCTGCTATACCAGCCTCCACTCTTCTGGGAAGGCTTTCCACTAGATGTTGGAACATTGCTGCCGGGACTTGCTTCCATTCAGCAACAAGAGAATTAGTGAGGTCGGGCACTCATGTTGGGCGATTAGGCCTGGCTCGCAGTAGGCATTCCAAAGGTGTTCGATGGGGTTGAGGTCAGGGCTCTGTGCAGGCCAGTCAAGTTCTTCCAGTTCAAACCATTTCTGTATGGACCTTGCTTTGTGCACAGAATCGTCTAGAATGTCATTGTATGCGGTAGCGTTAAGATTTCCCTTCACTGGAACTAAGGGGCCTAGCCCGAACCACGAAAAACAGCCCCAGACCATTATTCCTCCTCCACCAAACTTTACAGTTGGCACTATGCATTAGGGCAGGTAGCGTTCTCCTGGCATCCGCCAAACCCAGATTTGTCCGTCGGACTGCCAGATGGTGAAACGTGATTCATCACTCCAGAGATCGTGTTTCCACTAATCCAGAGTCCAATGGCGGCGAGCTTGTTGGAAATGTTGCATCCTATGACCGTGCCACGTTGAAAGTCACTGAGCTCTTCAGTAAAGCCATTCTACTGCTAATGTTTGTCTATGGAGATTGCATGGCTGTGTGCTCGATTTTATACACCTGTCAGCAACTGGTGCGACTGAAATATCAGAATCCACTAATTTGATGGGGTGTCCACATACTTTTGTATATATAGTGTATGTGTAAAAATAAATACATATATACAGTACCAGTCAAAGGTTTGGACACAGCCACTCATTTAAGGGTTTTTCTTAATTTTTACTATTTTCTACATTGTAGAATAATAGTGAAGACATCAAAACTATGAAATAACACACATGGAATCATGTAGCAACCAAAAAAGTGTTAAACAAATCAAAAAATATTTTATATTTGAGATTCTTCAAAGTAGTCACCCTTTGCCTTGATGACAGCTTTGCACACTCTTGAGCAATTTCCAAACGCCTGAAGGTACCACGTTCATCTGTACAAACAATAGTACGCAAGTATAAACACCATGGGACCACGCAGCTGTCATACCGCTCAGGAAGGAGACACGTTCTGTCTCCTAGAGATGAACGTACTTTGGTGCTTAAAGTGAAAATCAATCCCAGAACAACAGCAAAGGACCTTGTGAAGATGCTGGAGGAAACACGTACAAAAGTATCTATATCCACAGTAAAACGAGTCCTATATCGACATAACCTGAAAGGCCGCTCAGCAAGGAAGAAGCCACTGCTCCAAAACCGCCATAAAAAAGCCAGACTACGGTTTGCAACTGCACATGGGGACAAAGATCATACTTTTTGGAGAAATGTCCTCTGGTCTGATGAAACAAAAATAGAACTGTTTGGCCATAATGACCATCGTTATGTTTGGAGGAAAAAGGGGGTTGCTTGCAAGCCAAAGAACATCCCAACCGTGAAGCACGGGGGTGGCAGCATTATGCTGTTGGGGTGCTTTGCTGCAGGCGGGACTGGTGCACTTCACAAAATAGATGGCATCATGAGGAATGAAAATTATGTGGATATATTGAAGCAACATCTCAAGACATCAGTCAGGAAGTTAAAGCTTGGTCACAAATGGGTCTTCCAAATGGACAATGACCCCAAGCATACTTCCAAAGTTGTGGTAAAATGGCTTAAGGACAACAAAGTCAAGGTATTGGAGTGGCCATCACAAAGCCCTGACCTCAATCCTATAGAAAATTTGAGGGCAGAACTGAAAAAGCGTGTGCGAGCAAGGAGGCCTACAAACCTGACTCAGTTACACCAGCTCTGTCAGGAGGAATGGGCCAACATTCCACCAACTTACTGTGGGAAGCTTGTGGAAGGCTACCCTAAACGTTTGACCCAAGTTAAACAATTTATAGGCAACGCTACCAAATACTAATTGAGTGTATGTAAACTTCCGACTTCAACTGTAGATTGTAATATGTATTTTTCTGGCTTGTCTTCCCCAGTGATTTGACCCACGCACTCCTACTGCTTATTATGTGACTTGTTAAGCGCATTTCTACTCCTGAAACTTTTCAGGCTTGCCATAACAAAGGGGTTGAATATTTACTGATTCAAGACATTTCAGCTTTTCATTTTTAATTACATTTGTAAAGACTTCGTAAAACATATTTCCATTTTGACATTATGGGGTATTGTGTGTAGGCCAGTGACCAAATAAATCTGAATTTTATGCATTATAAATTCAGGCTTTAACATAACAAAATGTGGAAAAGTCAAGGGGTGTGAATACTTTCTGAAGGCACTTTATATACCTAAAATCCGGCAAATTGAGAGCTCTCCACTAAAGTTTTACAAACAATAAAAACCTTGGGGCGCCCGAAAATATTATTAAAAAGTTTGGTCCTTGGACACAGAGGGGTTAAACACTAAAGTTACCGTTCATCTAGTGAAGAGGAGAACCGGACAGAGGGATGGTAGGAAGCCAGCATCCGTCAACGAGAGAGGGAGAAGCCCCCCACGGTATTTAACAGGTGGAAGAAACAACAAGGGAGCTCCATCGGTCCACAAGAAATGCAGGCAGCCGGTGCTGATGTAGTGGTAGCTAGGATAACTAGGATGCTGCTGGTAGAGTAGCTAGCTTAGCTAGCTGTACCGACTAGCTTGGCTAGCTAGCAGGTCGTTCGTCTGTCCCTCGAGGATGATGACGAATCCGGTGAACCACACAATTAAACAAGAATAGCGAGTGAAAAGGATCTGGCTACACTCATACTGTCACTGACCATTACGCAAAAAGCAAATTGAACAATAAACTTCGGTGTCTCAACACTGTAACGAACTCCGTCGTTATTTCCCAACATCACCTCAGACCACTCTGCGCGTAACTGGACAATATGCTTGGCGCCAAACCGTACGTGGACGCGGACAGTTCTGTACGGGGACGCGGACAGTTCCAGAACGCGGACATGAGCAGAGCCACACAATAAACTAAACCAGGTCTTTACAGTGGGTTACATTAGTAATATTCTTTTTTAATTATTATGTAAAACAACATTTCGTTGTTTTTTAAAACAATATTTTGAGATCTGGGCCCATATCCACAAAGCGTCTCAGAGTAGAAAATTGGTCCTCTCTCTCCCCAGACAGACTCATTTTAGACCACTAACCCCTAAACAGAGATACAGCATGTTGGCAGGGCCCCCCTCCTCTCTCTCCCCAGACAGACTCATTTTAGACCACTAACCCCTAAACAGAGATACAGCATGTTGGCAGGGCCCCCCTCCTCTCTCTCCCCAGAGAGACTCATTTTAGACCACTAACCCCTAAACAGAGATACAGCATGTTGGCAGGGCCCCCCTCCTCTCTCTCCCCAGAGAGACTCATTTTAGAGGCAGGGCCCCCCTCCTCTCTCTCCCCAGAGAGACTCATTTTAGAGGCAGGGGCCCCCCTCTCTCTCCCCAGAGAGACTCATTTTAGAGGCAGGGCCCCCTCCTCCTCTCTCCCCAGACAGACTCATTTTAGACCACTAACCCCTAAACAGAGATACAGCATGTTGGTTGTGGTTAACACACAGTGACAATTAATTCTTGAATCTGCCGCACTCTCAGAGAAATAAGTAGTACTGCTAGGTTTTACACAGTCAAATGTAACAAATAACTACATTTTTAATAAAGAACTGTACAAATGATACACTTGTGACATCAATATTTAAATATATTTAAAAAATAATAATAAATACAGTAATATGAGATCTGTATGTAAAACATTTACATTTAATTTTTTTGTCATTTAACATTTAGCAGATGTTTTTTATTCAGGGTCCGGATTCCCAAAAGCATTTTAAGGCCAAGTTCATCATTAGAATCTTCGTAGGAGCATTGTTAAATCTGAGCTGTTTCAAAAAAACATTGTTATTAACGTTGCACATGAAAACGCTCATATTCTAACACCTGCCTCAGACCACTCGTAGAACAGCTGAGTGAGTCATTAGATGCTTTTTTGCCCTCCCGCGTCACTTTATACACAGAAGATTTCCGCTAAACATAGAATCACATGGTTTATCCGTCTCTTTTTGACCGCCGATAAATTCAGAACAAAGTTGACTACAAATACAAGTTGCCAATGTCTTTGCAATTGATTCAAATGAAAACCGAGATGACTACATTGAAATATAAATATGGCGTAGCAATGCAGTCGTGTTATCTTGTGTGTCCTTGTAAATAGCCTTTTTTTCTGTATTTTACGTATATATTTCCCTATCACACTTTTCATCCTTCTACTAAATATACTTTCCTGCCACCCGCCTCACTCAATGTGGAAAGGATTCTATTATTTACTCACCTTTATCTAGAATCCCCAGTTGAAACTAGCTAGCCAGCTAACTAGCTACTTGCTATTAGCCACCGTTAGCGGTTAGCGGTTTTCACCCAGAACATCAGATTTTCTGCCGGAATAACTGAATCACTGGACCTTAACACCGGATCGCAACCAGCTAGCCGCAAACGAATGGATGTCAAATGGATGTTGCTGTAGGCTAATCACCACTGCCCCAGAAGCAAGCACCAGTTAGCCTCGAGCAGGCCCATATCCCAGCTATCTACCTCTCTGTCTACCGAACGGGAGTAGCCAGCTAACCAGCTAACTAGCTACTTGCTATTAGCCACCGTTAGCCTATTTTTATTTTTTTCATCATTGTCGGTGGACTGAATTACCTACCAGCCAGCTCCAGCCTGGACTATTATCGGCCAGTCTTCACTGTCTGCACAGCGCGTTATCGACCCAGAATCTGATTTTCTGCCGGAATCACTGAATCACTGGACAATCGCAACTAGCTAGCTGCAACTAAATGAACGTTGTTGTTGGCTAATCAGCCTTGAGCTAGCCTTGAGTTAGGCACATCTTCCGGCTATCTACCTTTCTGTCAACCGGACGGGACCTCCTAGAGTCGACACGGAGCCCCGCCGATCCATCACGACTGGTCTGCCGACGTAATCGTCTGTTGTTTCAACAGGCTTCCCGTTGCTACGACCACGGAGATCCATCTGCTAGCCCCGGCCGCTAGCACACGCAATCAACAGCCTTCTTCTTCCTGCTCGCCTGTGCTGTGGCACAAATTCGAACTGCTCTCGGACTCACATATTGCTGTTCACTGGACCTTATGATCACTCAGCTGCACAGCTGATGCCTGCTGGACTGTTCCTTTACACCTTACATTGTCCTGTTTATCTGTTTAGCCTCAGCACAAACTTTATCGCCATTACCAGTTGTTGTCTTAGCTCTCTCTAATAACACCTGTGATTGCTTTATGCCTCTCTCCTATGTCAATATGCCTTGCCTATTGCTGTTCCAGTTAGTTCTTATTATACAATTTCACTGTAGAACCCCAAGTCCCTCTCAAACTGCCTCAAATAGTTCCTTTGTTCCAACCCCATACACGCCGAGACCGGCTCAATCGGTGCCTCCAGTGATGCTATCTCTTTCATTGTTACCCAACGCTTAGGTTTACCTCCACTGTACTCATATCCTTCCATATCCTTGTCTGTACATAATGCCCTGAATCTATTCTACAACGCCCAAAAATCTGCCCCCCTTTATTCTCGGTCCCAACGCACTAGAAGACCAGTTCTTAAAGCCTTTAGCTGTATCCTTATTATATTCCTCCTCTGTTCCTCTGGTGATGTAGAGGCTAACCCATGCCCTGCAGCCCACAGTATCACTCCTACTCCCCAGGAGCTATCATTTGTTGACTTCTGTAACCGTAAAAGCCTTGGTTTGTGCACGTTAATATCAGAAGCCTCCTTCCTAAGTTTGAGTTATTCACTGCGTTAGCACACTCCGCCAACCCTGATGTTCTAGCAGTGTCAGAATACTGGTTTAGGAAGGCCACCAAAAATTCTGAAATGTCCATCCCCAACTACAACATTTTCCGTCTAGATAGAACTGCCAGAGGGGTTGGTTGCAATCTACTGTAGAGATACCCTGCAGAGCTCAATCATACTATCCAGGTCTGTGCCCAAACAGTTTGAGCTTCTACTTCTAAAAATCCACCTTTCCAGAAATAAGTCTCTCACTGTTGCCGCTTGCTACAGACCCCCCTCAGCCCCCAGCTGTGCCCTGGACACCATATGTGAATTGATTGCCCCCATTTATCCTCAGAGTTCGTACTGCTTGGTGACCTAAACTGGGATATGCTTAACATCCTACAATCCAAACTAGATGCCCTCAATCTCACACAAATTATCAACGAACCTACCAGGTACAACCCTAAATCCGTAAACATGGGCACCCTCATAGATATCATCCTGACTAACTTACCCTCTAAATACACCTCCGCTGTCTTCAACCAGGATCTCAGCGATCACTGCCTTATTGCCTGCGTCCGTAACGGGTCCGCGGTCAAACGACCACCCCATCATCACTGTCAAACGCTCCCTAAAACACTTTAGCGAGCAGGCCTTCCTAATTGACCTGGCCCAGGTATGCTGGATGGATATCGATCTCATTCCGTCAGTAGAGGATGCCTGGTTGTTCTTTAAAAGTAATTTCCTCTCAATCTTAAATAAACATGCTCCATTCAAAAAATACAGAACTAAGAACAGATATAGCCCCTGGTTCTCCTCAGACTTGACTGCCCTTGACCAGCACAAAAACATCCTGTGGCGTACTGCATTAGCATCAAATAGCCCCTGCGATATGCAACTTTTCAGGGAAGTTAGGAACCAATATAAACAAGCAGTTAGGAAAGCAAAGGCTAGCTTTTTTCAAACAGAAATTTGCATCCTGTAGCACTAACTCCAAAATGTTTTGGGACACTGTAAAGTCCATGGAAAATAAGAGCACCTCCTCCCAGCTGCCCACTGCACTGAGGCTAGGAAACACTATCACCACCGATAAATCTACAATAATCGAGAATTTCAACAAGCATTTTGCTACGGCTGGCCATGCTTTCCACCTGGCTACCACTACCCCGGCCACCAGCTCTGCACCCTCCGCTGCAACTTGCCCATGCCCCCCCCGCTTCTCCTTCACACAAATTCAGACAGCTGATGTTCTGAAAGAGCTGCAAAATCTGGACCCCTACAAATCATCTGGGCTAGACAATCTGGACCCTTTCTTTCTAAAAATAGCCGCCGAAATTGTCGCAACCCCTATTACTAGCCTGTTCAACCTCTCTTTCGTTACGTCTGAGATCCCCAGAGATTGGAAAGCTGCCGCAGTCATCCCCCTCTTCAAAGGGGGTGACACTCTAGATCCAAATTGTTACAGACCTATATCCATCCTGCCCTGCCTTTCGAACGTTTTTGAAAGCCAAGTTAACAAACAGATAACCGACCATTTCGAATCTCACCGTACCTTCTCCGCTATGCAATCCAGTTTCCGAGCTGGTCATGGGTGCACCTTAGCCACGCTCAAGGTCCTAAACGATATTATAACCGCGATCGATAATAGACAGTACTGTGCAGCCATCTTCATTGACCTGGCCAAGGCTTTCGACTCTGTCAACCACCGCATTCTTATTGGCAGACTAAATAGCCTTGGTTTCTCAAATGACTGCCTCGCCTGGTTCACAAACTACTTCTCAGATAGAGTTCAATGTGTCAAATCGGAGGGCCTGTTGTCTGGACCTATGGCAGTCTCTATGGGGGTGCCACAGGGTTCAATTCTTGGGCAGACTCTTTTCTCAGTGTATATCAATGATGTCACTCTTGCTGCTGGTGACTCTCAGATCCACCTCTACGCAGACGACACCATTTTGTATACATCTGGCCCTTCATTGGACACTGTCTTAACAAACCTCCAAACGAGCTTCAATGCCATTCAACATTCCTTCAGTAGCCTCCAACTGCTCTTAAACACTAGTAAAACTAAATGCATGCTCTTCAACCGAACGCTGCTGGCACCCGCCCACCCGACTAGAATCACTACTCTCGACGGGTCTGACCTAGAGTATGTGGACAACTACAAATACCTAGGTGTCTGGTTAGACTGTAAACTCTCCTTCCAGAATCACATTAAGCATCTCCAATCCAAAGTTAAATCTAGAATCGGCATCCTATTTCACAACAAAACCTCCTTCACTCATGCTGCCAAACATGCCCTCGTAAAACTGACTATCCTACCGATCCTTGACTTACATTTAAAATTTTTACATTTTAGTCATGAAGCTGGAGACTCTTATCTCCCTCACTAACTTTAAGCATCAGTTGTCAGAGCAGCTTACCGATCACTGCACCTGTACACAGCCCATCTGAAATTAGCCCACCCAACTACCTCATCCCCATATTGTTAATTATTTTGCTAATTTGCACCCCAGTATCTCTATTTGCACATCATCTTCTGCACATCTATCACTCCAGTGTTAATACTAAATTGTAATTATTTTGCACTATGGCCTATTTATTGCCTTACCTCCATAACTTACTACATTTGCACACACTGTATATAGATTTTCTATTGTGTTATTGACTGTACGTTTTGTTTACCCCATATGTAACTCTGTGTTGTTGTTTTTATCGCACTGCTTTGCTTTATCTTGGCCAGGTCGCAGTTGTAAATGAGAACTTGTTCTCAACTGGCTTACCTGGTTAAATAAAGGTGAAATCAAATAAAATAAAAATTGTGCAGGGGTACCAGGTAGTTGAGGTAATATGTAGGTAGGGGTAAAAGTGACTAGGCAATCAGGATAGAGATTACATCTCCTTATCCAGGGAGTGCACACACACTCACACAAAGCGAATGTTGTGTGTGTTTAATATTGTTTCAGGACTATGAAAATGGAAAAAAGGATTAGCCTATGGATTATGAAAACAACCAAAATAAATGGTGAAATGGGAGACGAGAAATGATTAGAGACAGTGTTGTTTAACTCACTGACTATGAACCATGAGTTCTTCTTACCTTTGTTCAGTAGAAAAGTCTACCTCTCTGAAGAATATAGGAAGACCCATAGACTTGTCACTCCTCATGGACACACAGCTGGGTACAGGGGAGGCTGGTCTCTCCTGCTTGATTGGGCTTCAACACAACAGAGACAAACATTACGTCTCTCATCTACTCTGAGCTCAGATGGGGGAACATAAGAAGAGTTTCATTCCAAAACGCTATATATCCATTTTCAGAAATGTTGGTAAATTAGCTTTTATTGTTTAAAGAAATTATTAAACCACTACAAGGCTTTATAAAGGCTTCTAAAGTGGGTAATTTCCACTTCAAGTTTCGGACTTGATTTGCCCTAATGAAAAATGGATCAGCCCTTACAAAAAATGCCCCTTAATTATAATCCCCATAAAAATGCACATTTGCTGTTGCTGCAGGATTATGTTCCTGCTGTGAGAAACTGGATCAAATTAAGATATGGCATCTGTAAATGCATTCATAGCTAGGTAGCTAGGTGAGACAACCACGTATCACAGTCAAACATACAGGATACGAACATTACATTCCAGCTAAACCATGGATATAAAGCGTTTTGGAAAAAAAAAACATTTTCATACACATCTAAAATCTAGAACAGTTATATTGAAGGTACCCATTAGTAATCATTTCTGAAGGTACCCATTAGTAATCATTTCTGATGAAAAAACACAAATGTATTATTATTTTTTTGTATATAGCGCTTTGGAATAAAAATTCTTAAACAATATTGTCAGCTCACCTCTTAGTTTTGGTGTCATGTCCCTCAGAGAGACTCATTTTAGAGGCAGGGCCCCCCTCCTCTCTCTCCCCAGAGAGACTCATTTTAGAGGCAGGGCCCCCCTCCTCTCTCTCCCCAGACAGACTCATTTTAGAGGCAGGGCCCCCCTCCTCTCTCTCCCCAGAGAGACTCATTTTAGAGGCAGGGACCCCCTCCTCTCTCTCCCCAGAGAGACTCATTTTAGACCACTGACCCCTAAACAGAGATGCAGCATGTTGGTTGTGGTGAACACAGTGACAACTAATTATTGAATGTCCATTGTTCTCTTTTATTCATTATCTCTCAGAAATAAAACATTAAGTAACAGACACATCCAAACAGTCGGGTGATTTAATGCAATGACTTTTTCGAGCCCAATGACTCCACCAAACCCACCAGGCCTGAAAACTAGGCCAAAACATAGCCCCTGATAGGCCTACATCTTATTTCAGACAGCCTCCAGTAGCCTGGGCAAGATGTAGGCAAGATGTAAGCTGAATGATTTAGCAGCTTGCTTAGTTCAAATTGACAGATTCATTTATTTAACATGAATAGCAAGATGATGTTGAGGTAGGAAGTGCTTCTGTTGCCCAGTAGCCTGCTGGAATAGGCTACAATCAATGAATCAAATAATAATATGGATATGAACTGAATAGGTCCATGCTTGTCAACAACAGCCAGGTTATTTTGTTTACCTGTAGCCTAATCTGACTGTTACCTTCAATCTAATGCATTCTAACATCTGATCAGCAATTGAGATAGAACTGTGACCATGGTGACAATTTAACTTCCAATTGAATTAACTAAACACGGCCATTATTAATTGCATAATAACACAAGGCTACAACAACAATAAACTGAAGTTAAAGGCTATTTATTACATCTGTTTACCAGCTCCAGGTTGGCTACACAAGTGGCACAAAATGATTTGCAACGACTCCAGTCATTTCAACATATTTATAGTATAAAACAGTAGACTACAGTAGCCTAGACAGGCATAACAATGAATAGGCTACTTGATGGTCAACAGATCTATCATTCTCCACATTTAATGTCAGTTTCATTGTGGAGTTTTTCTCATAACAGAAGCACATGAGGAAGTTCCATAACTTTCATTTCAAATTTCCACTCGAGAGACCCAACAACTGAGCATGTGTAAAAACCTTCGCATGATATGGTTTTCCATAAGCAAAGTCGACATTAGAATGCAGTTTAAACCACCTCCGACAGAATGTATCTAACGTGCTCTAGAGTGCCTAAAGTAGTTTTCCTGTGGTTTGTCACCTTATTTCTTGATGCGCATCAGTTCTACAGCGTTAATATGTTTTATGGAAAAAGGGTTGTAAAAAAGGTGTCTCCTTAATGACAATCTAAATAACATGTAGGCCTACTGATTAGTTTCCACTTTGAAAACTGCTGTCTGTCAGCAACTCAGCTCAAGTGGCAGTTCTACTAACTAGTAATATCGCATTCCAGGTATTCACTCACATACTCTGTCCTTTAAAATAGATGATTGTTCAGAAATACTTAGAAATACTCACTTTATTTTTTTGTTCTCTCCATATAGTGTTTTCTGCTCTGTCGTCTCAAAATGGATCCTGTACAAAAGAACAACTTTACTTTCTGTTTCAGCTCAACCGTCTCCACACCCTGATAATAAAGTGTTGTATTGGTATATTCCACTAGATGGCAGTAAACCCCTGCTGTAACTAGACTTTACAACAGGAAGTGTTCGGTTTCTTGGTCCTGGTGACTCCTGGGAAGTGTCCCAGAGGAGGAGTGCTGACCCAGGATCAGGTCCCCCTGTCCATGTAATCTTATTCATTATGATTGTTTTGTCTCATGTCTCTTTATATTCATATACCCTGGGGACTATGTAGCTGTATTGAAATCACCTTGTTGCATAACCTTCTTTGTTGCTCAGTGGTACTTCAATTGGCCGGACCATGCCCAATTCTTTCACACGGTAATGCTCCAGCATCCACTCAGAGCTTATGCATCTAATGCATTCCTCAAATACTGCAGAGTTGTTAAGCAAGTCCCATCTTCATCCACATGTATTTGCTTATTTGTAAGATGAAACCTGAGGGGATCACTGTAGTGTGTCATAAATGCATCAAAAATGGTTCTGAGGTCCTCAACAATGCTATTCTGTACCGTAGCTGGGATGCTGATTCCTGATTTTCAAAATTAAAAGACAGATATTGATTTTGAGACCTTCAATTAGCTGCTCAGTGTTGATCTCTGTGGCTTGAACATATTCAGCCTCTGGCAGACTCTCTACATCACTCATGTCATCTTCAATGGGATCAGTCCCAGTCTCAAATTCATCATGAGGGCAATTCTCATCTAACTTGGTGCTTAAAAGCTCTGTGGTTTTGGTAAATGTGTGACCGATAGGCGCTGAAACATCTATTTGTTTTCCCACACCCAATAAGTCCACAGGTAATTAGACAACGTGGTTCATGCTGGTGATAGAGGCCAATATGTGTGAGTCGTCTGGACACAGAGAAAGTATGCTCGTTGCAAAGTGGACAATTTAATAGAGTTGGCATTCTTCAGAAAGATTGTGAACCTTGGAATGATGGGATGGAATCATGGAGATCATTGGTACTCAGCCACTTGCAGACATCATCAAGGGACCAGTCTTCCACAGCCACACTCAAATAAAAGTTGACACATAGCGCAAAAAGTGAAATGTATTAGTGTTGAGGCTAAAACAAAACCTATCCCACTCTTTCCAGACAACCACCTTTCCTCCTAATTTGTATTTATGGTTGTTCCATAAAGAAGCAGAGCTTGTCAGGAAAGGTGAAGATGTCTGTCTCTTATTTATCTGACGCCATATTTCTTATTATGGGACATTATGGGATTCTGCAGTCCCACATTTAAGTGTAGACTCAGATAATATGATGCTCCAAATGGGGCATTAAGTTCTTCTTCCATGTCAACCCAAATTGGCCTATTAGAGTTCTCAATAAAGAGAGTCTATTTGGGCGGTTATAAAGGCTTCTTGCTATAATTACATGTTAGGGAGCTTTAATCCTCCCTTCTAAGTCTTTACCTGTAATCTAGCTTGGTTCATCCTGGCCCTTTTAATAGTCCAAATGAATCATTTTGTCTATGGTGTTAAAGGTGTAGGCAGGTATGGACAGTGGAAACATGCTGATGACGTAATTCCGTTTAGGAGCTTTAACCATCTTCATAACATGTGGCCTACCCCACAATGAGATTTATAGCTTGTCCCAGTTCTTCAACTGGAGTTGAATTTTGTTCAAAGACTGTATTGATTGATTGATTGACTGCAAATACATTCATTCACCATTCAGTTAGTGTTGGAAAAGATGAAGGAATGACATAAAACACACAATAATCAAACTGTATTGATTGATTGATTCACTGTAAATACATTCATTCACTATTCAGTTAGTATTGGATTGACAAAGGAGTAACACAGAACACACTATAATCACACTGTAAATACATCCAAAGACTTTATAGAGGCTAACCTGTTAGTAGATCCATAGTGAGCTTTAAACATGGTCTTGCTTTGGTCTGAAATACAGAGGACAGAACAATCCGCCCCAATACACCAACCTGAAAGACATCAATTAGACACAAACACAACATAAACAACATGAGTATTCAATATCAAATGCATCTAACTAATCTGATTTGTTTTATGTATTCTTCTTTTTGTCAAGTCGAACATAATCTACATTGGGTCATCTGTGTGTGTGTGTGTGTGTGTGTGTGTGTGTGTGTGTGTGTGTGGGTGTGTGTGGGTGTGTGTGTCTTACCTGTTCGTGGTGGTTGATACATTTCTCTATCAGAGCTCACAGCTCCCAAACTCTCCACCACTTAACTGGACAGGGGCAGGATAAGCCAGGTACTAAAGGGAGGAGGATGGAAGGAGATGGTGAGAAAGTATATCATGGGTTTAAATGACTACAATTTCTCAATATTGAGTCTAGCTAGCTAAAGTTAGCTAACGTTACAGTAACTTTAACTAGCTAGCTACTGTAGCTGACGTTAGCTAAAACGTACCAACATTTATACAACAATTACCAGCTAACATTACAGGCTATGTAGCTTGGCTAGCTAATGAAAAATCAAGAGTACATTACATGATATATTGTTTTTAAGTTATTTGATAGTAGTTTGATGAATTATTATCTTAGCTAGCGAATAGCTAAGGTTCACTCACACACTCACCTTTCACGTCAATCCGATGCAAGTCATCTCTTATTGGTCGCGTCTCTCCAACCATCCGCGCGCTTCCGCTTCCAGTTGTCTTTTGACCAACGGTCTCAATTTGAATTCTACGCTCGAGCGCCCTTTACTCACGAGGGCGCTGCTGGTTCCAAAACGAACCCCTCTTTTGAAAAGGCTTCTTCAAAGAACCCCTGAAGTCTTCAATGGTTCAACAACGAGCTGATGGCAGAGTATAGGCTTGGAAATTAATCTTAAGGTATATTTTTTAACCTTATATTATCCTAAAGGATCCTACAGGAAGCTTTTCTTTTAAGAGTGTAGTTCACTTTTACTCATTTATCTGCAAAACCATGCCTTCCGAGTTGTAAAGGGGTGGCCAGCCACATAATTAGTTTTAAAAGTCTACCATGACAACAACTATCCCATTGACTATATCCAGTAATAGTTTCTTATTGTTCTAGTTAAGATCTCACAACACAGTTACGCTACTACAATTAAGGCATAAGACATAAGTATATATCATTTGAAAATGCAGACAAAATTGGCTTGAACTTGTCGTGTAATAACAATTTTGAAAAACACTAAAAAGGCTATGTATTCTCCCAAGGTCAATACTTCAAAAAATTATGAATCATAAAATGTTTGTCCTCTGTAGTTGCGTGTCTTTCTTTTTTTGCTGAAATCCATACTTTTTCATTAAACGTTAATGAAATTCAACCACCGACTTTTTGCTCCTTTTTTTTGCAACTGTGTCATTTGAATATCCAATGACTTAGACCAAGGGCTCCAAATACTCGTTGTCCAATCAAATCACACAATCTACAGATGGGCTGTCAACCAATCAACATTTTGCAGATCATTACAGGCATCAGTAAACACAAAATTGGGCGCATAACTTTATTGACTTGGCACATTTTCTGTCCAGAGACACTGAGAAATAACAACCAGGAAAGATAAATCATAGAAAGATATGTTTATTTTACATATTACAATAATTGTATAGCCTAGGTTTCATTTACAAACAGACACATTCACTACATTTGTTCCATTATTCACTAAATTACTTATTATTTTCAGTAAACTCTTATTCTATAACATTTATTGTTTTAACATTCACACTGCTAGTTTTACACATTATATTTATATATATATATATACACACTACCGTCATTTATATAAATATAATATATAATTATCAATATATAACCATATAATAGATATATAGCATTTACTATATAGACACACACACACACACACACACACACACACACACACACACACACATACATACATACAGTATTGAGAGATAGGGAGAGACAGACAGTTGTGAGGACAATATGTCTGAGAATCAATATGTAGGTTGTAGTTTAGAATGAGTTAAAGGCAGAGGAGGGTACAATAGGACAAGTGTTTTGTCCCTGACCAGTCCTCCTACTGCCAGACCACCGTATCCTGTGTCTCCATCTAAAACCTCATTTCTGTGCCGGCCTTGCATGGCCACACTAAGAACCAAGACCCAGAAGAAGGGTAAGAAGAGGACATTGGCTGTTACACCAGCTAAGGAGAAGAAGGTGAGATTGGCTGTTACACCAGCTAAGGTGAAGAAGGTGAGATTGGCTGTTACACCAGCTAAGGTGAAGAAGGTGAGATTGGCTGTTACACCAGCAAAGGTGAAGAAGGTGAGATTGGCTGTTACACCAGCTACGGTGAAGAAGGTGAGATTGGCTGTTACACCAGCTAAGGTGAAGAAGGTGAGATTGGCTGTTACACCAGCTAAGGTGAAGAAGGTGAGATTGGCTGTTACACCAGCTACGGTGAAAAAGGTGAGATTGGCTGTTACACCAGCTATGGTGAAGAAGGTGAGATTGGCTGGAACACCAGCTAAGGTGAAGAAGGTGAGATTGGCTGTTACACCAGCTAAGGTGAAGAAGGTGAGATTGGCTGTTACACCAGCTAAGGTGAAGAAGGTGAGATTGGCTGGAACACCAACAAAGTCCACTGTCCCCGAGGTGAAGAGGACACCTCCAGTCTATGGGTCTGGTCCCCTTGCCAGGGCCAGATATTACCTGGATTTCCATCAATACCTCCATGCTTTGTTTATGAGGTCACACGTGAAGAAGTACAAAGAGGACATCATCAAGAGGTAAGGTAGTAGAAGTATGTGATAAGAGTGATTGTTTTTTAGATTTGAGATTATAATTCAGTTGATATGCCATACCATATATCTACAATGTAGGATCATAGGTTTGTGTGATTTCTATGTACTTTCAGAGAAAAGGAGTTAGTGCAGGAAAAAGATGGTCTCTTGTCCCAACCGGTGGAGACAGAGGTCTTTCAGACCTTTTCCTGGAGTGAGACTCTGGCGTGGGCAGAGGAGAAGGCACCTTTGATGACCCCCTGTTAGAGGGCAACCCTTCCCCAGCCCAGAAACCTCAAAGTAGACCTCATCAAAGGTAGAGAAATCACCACAATGTGAGGATTAACCCAATATCATGTTCACACTAGATGTCCAATATCAATCATTTCACAATTGACATGTTGTATATAGTTGTACCGTTTCTACAAGTCAATTAGTAAAGTAAGTACGCCTCTGACATGTAAGCCTTGTCCGAGACAAAAGACAAAACTAAGAGAAGAAACCTTCTAATGTCTCCTCTTTTCAGAGACGACTTTCAACGTAAGAAGCAGGACCTCCTTGACAGAGGGACATGGATGGTGCTGTCAATGGCCTTGTTCACCAGCAGGCAAAATAAAATGAAGTTTGTACCAACATGCCTGGAGATGGAGCTGTGGAGGGGAGGATGCTGTGAGAAGATATTCTTCACTCTTAACTCCATGGCCATCTGCCTATGTTCTGATGCCACAAGAGGACATGTTAACAGGTTGAGGGTCGGCAATGATACCCAGATCATGAAGTGGAAGAAACAGGCTGAGGTAAGTGTGAGTCTTAAACATATGTAAACACAATTTTGATTCAGCCTATTTCATAATTCTATTATTTCATTGCTTCCTAGGCAAATTTCCTTTTACACTATCCCATGTGTGTAGAAAACATGAGTCTGTCTCATGATCTGGTAATGAGGTAGTCCTGCCTTCAACTTCAAAATCAGTGTCACCCTCAGGTCAAGAGGGCATTACCTCTTGGTCTAATGGTCAAGACACTGTTTTTTCCCATGGGACACCTGGGTACAGATCCCGCCCATGAAATGTGCACACCTCTCCCAAGGCACCATTCCACTGATTCCACCAGTGTAGTGTTTTTTTGCAAACAGCAACGGTGTAATGCCCCTTTCGTCTCAAATCCGGGTCTCCCTGCCCGTAGGCAAACAAATATATTGTAGTGAATTCAGGGGGTAGCCCCAAACGGGTTTTGAACCTGGGTCCATCAACTGTCAAGCCAACACCTTAAGCGTGTTAGGTTCTAAATGAACCTAGTAAAACTCAGGGACGTTTAGTAAAGCTCAAACCAAGTTTATTCACCCATTGGATCATACAGCTGCATAAGACAAAGAACACATTCACACAAGCACTGCTATTTAACCCTTTCTCCTATGCTGAGACCCCTCCTTCCACATCTGAACAGCCAATACACCTCTGTTGCTATCCAGAATATTAGTGATATATGTTCTTCCTCACTTCATCTAACCTGACCTCTGCCCAAATTGCTCACTCCTCCCCAACTCAAGGCTGTCATGTTGACTTGTACCAGACTGTGTCTCTTCTCCTCCAATAGGATCCCTGATGACTAACAATAACATATCCTGACAGAATGGAAACGTTATACATTCCCCTCTCTCCCTCAGTGACATGAATAAGTCTATTTCATGTTTAGAAGTCAGAACCCAACAAGCGCTACGCCAAGAGGTCCGAACCTCTCGATGATGTGGCTAGGTGTTGGATTAAGGTCGCTACATTACCCCCTTCCTTGGGGAAAGCATGCCCCCACACTTCTTTATAGCAAGTCTCTCACGTGTACATGCCTCTTTGATGGCCTCACAGGCACTATCCCACTTCTGACACCAATGTAACGAATTAAGGGATAGCTCCAAACGGGACTCGAACCCGGGTCCAGCGACTATCAAGCCAACAGCTTATCCATTACACCAAGAGATCAGAAGGTGGTAATTGGTAGGTGTTGGGTTCAGCTTGCTACAGTATATACTTATATAGGTCAATGTGTGATCTGGGAGCGGCAGCACTACCACTAGTGCTCCTGACACAGCCAAACACAATCTTTACCTTCTGAACCTTAAAACTGACCTAAAGTCAGATACATTGAGACAAACCACCATGTGAGCAGCAAGTGTAGGGTTAATGGAGTGAAGTGGGGGATGGGTAGGACCACCAGTATCAACTATATGTCTATGAATGCATTACTATTAATGCGTTACTAAAACGGATGGATGCTCTTCATCAACACCATCTCACCTGTGAAAGTAGATATCAGCAATCAATCAACAAGACTAATGAAATGGAGCAAATGAAGACATTAGAACTGCTGAAGGTCCGATATTATATTCTGACACCTATTTCCTGCTGGTAGATGTTGTACATGATCTGTCAATCCTGAGAGCAACGCTCTCTCTCCTCCTCTTCCCCATCTCTCTTTGCTGGGGTGAAGTTTCCCCCTAGATACAGATCTAGGATCAGCTTCCCCCTCCCCCAAACCTAACAAGGATCATTAGTGCGGGGAATTTAAACCTGATCCAAAGCCAGTGTCTATTTGGGAAACTTGTCCCCTCCCCCACAACACTACATGTGGATGCTGCTTCCTCCATCTCACCATGTTCACAAAGAAAACGGCAGTGTATTTCAGCTGTAAGTATTTTGAAGTTACTAGCTATATTATTTGAATTGAATTGACCTAGCTTCATTATTATTCAACAATAACTGGGCCAATGTAGCCGTAGCAGCAGTGGTGGTTCTAGAACATTCCCAGTGGGAGGGGCCAGGCTGGGGCCAGTTGTACTGTTAGAGGGGCCAGTTACATCACACATTTATTGTTGTCATGTCGTTTTCTTCACTGCATTGCAGACATTAATAGACAAATGACCATGTTTATAATCATTCAACTATTTATTATTTTCATTTACATTACATTTTTTATATTTGCATTACATATTCAGTATCAGTTACATCAACTGTATTCTACGGTTTTTGTGGTTTCTTGCAAAAAGAATACATCTAGATTCAAGGCCTTTGCCCTGCTTGACTCAATACTTAATACACCTAAATTCCTTAATCTCTCATCTGACATTGTTAACCAAGATACGTTTTCAACAGCTTTAGTGCAGAAAAACTCTGTTCACAAGACGCTGTACTAACAGGGATAGAAACAGATATTTTGCACAGTTTAAAGAGCTGAAAGAAAACTTCTTTATAAGGCTGAATGAATAATGCTATCTCTACTACACTGGAGGGTCTCTGCATGCCACTCTGGATTTTCCTTTGTCAAATTCTTCTGAACTGATGTAGTTTCATGCCCCAAGTCCTCAATATTTGATTCATATATTCTAGCAAATGGAAACAGGGACTTCTCTTTGAGAAATGCATCACTTTTGGGGTTTAGAGTTTGGACGCCATTCATTATGTCACAGTTTCTGCTAGAGAATCGTCTGTTGAGCTCATTGAGCATCTGATCTAAGACAGGGTAGAAAAAGGTTGTAGGAAAACTGTCTTTATCTATTTCTGAATCTGACCTCTGACCTACTGTACTGAGTACACAGTCTCCATTAAATTGAGAGCTTAGCTTTTTTGGTGGTTTTGCAGGGGGCTGTATTGCAGTATCACATTGCTCAGCTGTGTTCAACACTTCATTCCACAGGTCATCAGAAAATGACTCATCCCTGTAGTCATTCAAAGTTTGAACTAAGGCTTCAACTAAATCAACAGCCTTTGACAGGTCAAGTGATGAAGACTGTAGCATCTCTGATAGAAATGTTGCTTCTCCAAAAACGTTATGCAGTGGAACAAGGAACACAATGAATTGTAAATCTATCTGTGCAAGCAGATCTCGCGCCTTAACAGATCTGTCACCGTTGTGTTCTTGGACTATGTCTTGCAGGACTCGCTTAACGGCAGGCAATCTATCCATAATAGTATGTAGAGCCATATATCGACATGCCCAGTGAGTGTCACTTAGTCTCTGAAGCTCTCTAGGTGCACCTGGGTACATCTCTCTTTGTACGCTAAGCCATTTTTGATGCGCATATGACCCTGATGTGAAGACATACAGTCTTTCTAGTAAGGAGAAGAACTGTCCTACCTCAAGGAGACAGCTTTGACTGTATCCACTAAAACTAAGTTTAGACAGTGTGCACTGCAGTGGATGTAAAAGGCTTTGCTTGTTCTTTAATGCGTTGCCTGGACGCCTGAATGCTTGCCACTCATAACTGAAGCACCGTCATATGCTTGGCCTACTAGGTTGTTTTTGTATTCAAGACCATGACTTTCTAATATGTGTATGATGTTGTCAGTAAGCCCTGCTGCATCTAGTGGATCAGCCGATTCAAAGTGGAGACAGCTCTCATGGACAGCTCCACTGAAATAGTACCTGAGTACTGGAGATATCTGATCCTTTTGTTTTAACATCTTTTGTTTTCCGTCTGTCATTATGCTGAAGACCTCACTGTCTTCCACTTCTTCTATAATCTCTGTTGGAACCATGTCTGCCAAACAACTCAGAACCTCATTCTGAATCCCTTTGCTTGTGTATTTTGCATTATGAATGGAAGTCAACCTTTTTCCACAGTTGTGTCATGCTTAGCTATTGTTTCTAGGATTGCCATGAAGTTCCCTTTATTATCAGACTCTGCAGACTCATCGTGTCCTCTTTGTGCAATGTTTTGTGTGGCTGTAAGCAGTATTACTTCTCCTGTTGTTTTAATATAGTCCCCATTTTCTTGAACCTGTTTGTTGTGTTCCTTGTTTAGGGCATTTACCAGTGTTGCATTACTTTTTACAGCTTTCTGATTGACTCTCCATGTAATCGTTGCTTGTTTGTGCCGCTCAGACCTTGCATGAATTGCAAATCCCCCCGTCTTTGTAAGTTGCCTTCTTCCAGTTGTTAAAACCCAATTTTGAATCAAATCCAGTCTCTGAGACAGGCGTAACAAAACCCAGAGTCTGATTTGTTTGAATATTGAAGCCAGGGGTGGATGTGGTACCAGGCCGCCTTGAAGCTCCTCCTCCTGTCCCCCATCAGAATTCTTGGGTCCATGTTCATCACTGGCTGCACCGGTGGCTCCTCCCCGGGATTGGCTGACATCACTCTCAGTCTCTCCAATGGTCTTCCTGCTGTCTCTCTCTGCTCTCTCTTGCTCTCTCCACACCTGAACCCTCTGGCTCTGTCTGACTTTCTGCCTTGTATTTTCTTTGGAAGAAACATGAAGTCCTTTTTTCTCTTCGTGTTGGTGACAACTATAGAGCAAAAGCAATGGGGACCAAGCTTATTCATTCATTTACTGAAAATAACTGACTCGCTAGGTATCTAGCTTTCATGTCTAACCTTTTAACGTTACAATACGTTTACTGAGTGTGGTTTAAGTAAAAGCACTCAGCAACATGCGTTTTTGATCAAATATTATATCCTTTTTCATATTGCCATACATTTTTCGATGCCTGACTGTTAAATTTAGCTACAAAACTAAACCAAAAACAATGCAAAACGAATACATAGCCCAGGATTCATGCCCATTCCTTCATTAATTCACAAAGAAAGTAACAAACGGACATGTTAACATTAGCTGATCTAACGTTACACTTCTGTAATGCATTTAATAGTTAACGATGTTACAAATACAACATATTCAACATGTTGCTCACCTCTCTTTATTTCCTTCTTCTTGCTTGAACGATATTATTTGCGGCAAATTTCTTTCAACTTCTGAATAGAAAAAAACTTGCAGATCCATGTGGTACGATACTGTTGTGTTCCGCCTAAAGGAGTCCCACTAGAAAATGTGTTGGGTTACATTAGTGTTCCGCTTTGCCACTGTCTAATAACGGATGTACAAAAATCCAAATAAATAAAAAAAAGAACATGATCGCAAAACATTTATTCTGTGATAATTATTTCAGACTCCGCATTTAGAGGGGCCACAAGGGGGTCCAAGCTTGTTGTCACAGGGGCACTGCCCCCCCCAGAACCGCTAGTGTCTGACAGCCCTTCTTCGGCCTCGGTGGATGCTAGCTCGGAAGAAGCACCAGCATGGTTCAGAATGGTGATGGACAAGGGTACAACTAAAATCCAAGAGACACTTTCTGAACGCCTCAGCATAATTGATGTGCTGGTCGATAAACTCCTGGACGTCCGCCTGGAAGTGAATCAAAAGCACAAGAAGTTGGAAGATGCCATCTCTAAACTCGAGAAATTAGATTCTTACGAAAATTTCCAAAAGTGCTTGAATTTGAGATTTCAAGGTTTCCCGGAGGCCGTGGAGGGACGAGACGCCGTCTCCTTTCTACAGGAATGGAGTCCCAAAATTCTGGATCTACCGCGCACCCACTGGAAATGGAGAGGATCCATCGCACCCTAGGGAGGCGGCTGCCTGGCCAGGTTGCACCCAGGGCATTTGTCATTACATTTCTACGATACCTGGACACTGTCTGCATCCTCTCTGCTGCCCGAGCAAAGGGAGAGCTCAAGTACGGAGATGCCAGAATCATGATCGTTCCGGATCTTTCTCCCATACTACACAAGAGGAGGATGGCTTTCTCCCCACTGAAGAGGCTTCTGCGGCAGGCTGGCTCGGCATACGGCCTGCTGCTACCCGACGACTTTGTGGACGTAAACCAAGAATGGTGAGCGCACATTTGACTCTGTGAAGACGGCTGAAACATACATGAGGAAAGAACTCCCTGACTTGTTCCCGTCTACTACATCAGGAGGAACTGTCTTTTTAACTTGGATACAGTGGATAATGAACTGTTAGAACATGAGGATACAACCAAATGACTCATAGGATCATCTGGCTGGCTGGCTAGATGGCTAGCGCCATAATGACAGGCCAGGTAAAGTTGTATCATAGCTAATGTTGACTGGCTGGCTGGCTAGATGGCTAGCACCATAATGACAGGCCAGGTAAAGTTGGATCATAGCTAATGTTGACTGGCTGGCTGGCTAGATGGCTAGCACCATAATGACAGGCCAGGTAAAGTTGGATCATAGCTAATGTTGCCTGCGCTATTTAGCCAGCTCGCTAAGTTTACCAGGGTGTTACTATAGCTACATCCACACTATGCCAGGTAGTTACATTTTCTTTCTGTATACTTTTATTTTACCCATAGAGGTCCAGTGGGGTTTGGTTAAATAGTGATGTGGCTTTTGACTGGGTTTCAAGCCTAACTATGGTGTTTATATTACTTCAGGGAATTGTAGCTACTATTACGTTTGCTGGCTTGTTTATTGTTAGAGATGTATGCTAGCGTTAGTGATACCGAGGCAGGGAGAAGCTACTCACTGGCTGGACACCTAATTGCCAGCTAGCTGATAGCTGTACAGTTGTGTGTGTGTGTGTGTACATGTGTATATAAATATATATAATGGGGGGTTGGGAGGGTGAACTCAGGAGGATGGTGATTGTGTAACTAATTGTCTCTATTTTATATTTGAGGGATAATAGTTATCGTCTGGTAAAGGTTTTCATTTATTCATCATAGCTTGATGTCTTTTTTCCTGTGCTGCTTGGGTGCGTTTGTTTCACAGCGCAGGTTTCAGGGCGCCTTGGTGCTTTATCTTGGCCAGGTCACAGTTGTAAATGAGAACTTGTTCTCAACTGGCTTCTTACCTGGTTAAATAAAGGTGAAATAAAAATAAAATAAATAAAAATGCCGATTGGTTGACGTTTGTGTGTGCGGGTAGGCGCTGTTGGGGACTATGAACGCATCCTCTGTTGCTGTTGTTGTTGTTGTTGTTGTTGTTGTTGTGAGACATGCTCAAGTGGGGATAAATAGTCCAGTCATTATTGTTGCCGATGTTTGTCGCTAAAATTCAAAATTGTATTTTGTGACTCGACTAACAATATATTCATGTTACAGGGAACAGTCAATGCACTTCTAATGCCATATCCATATAATTTAGAATGAACCTCTTTGGGGTGATGCTATGCACAGCAGGTCCATCTAGCTTAAAGACTAGCGTCTAAGGGGTATGGTTTATTAACTCCCTCAGTTGGGGAGGGGGTTGGTGGGTTTGTGGTAGGGTCAGGGTATTAGCTCACCAGATGGTTACTATTTTATACTTTCATCATTTCATTTAGTTTCTATCTTTTTCCCTCTTTCTTATTATCTTTAAAGATGCTAATAACTATACATTTATGACACTTAACATTAGGGTACTGTAATGAATACACAGGGAGAAAAAGGTGTAGATTCACGCGCAGAGAGTGGCAGGTGTGTATTACGCCTTTACAGAAGACAGGAATCGTGGTCACAGGCAGGCAATGGTCATACACAGGTAGGCAAACAGGCAGGAGAATCAAAACTAGGACTGAAGGCTATAACTGGTTCTCACAAACGAGCTAGGAAAAGGCTTAGTAGAGTCAAAACGAACAATGCCTCACAAGGCACAAACAGAATGAACTGGACTAAATAAGGAGCCGATTAGACCAGGTGAGCAGTGGCGGCTCCTGAAAAAAATTCTCAGGAGGGGCAATTTTTCTGATGATTTAGGTGACCTACACACATTTTAAAAAAGATATGTCCAGCAACAACATGAAGACAGGGGCAGCATATAAGTCAATGCCAGAAGCATTTATTGACTGATCTCAAAAGTGTTGGCTTACAAAAGCAAAATAAGTTATCACAGTAAAAATAATCAAGGGTATTCTTTCACATTCCTCAACACTGCATAAACAATATGCATTTCCATAAACAAATGAAATATCAGCTGAAAATACAGCATCTTGGTATTTGTTCAGATTGCAGGATCAACAAGAGCTTTTACCACATTTTCTGCCTCATGGTTGAATTGGAAATATGTGCACCTGAGCATAATTCACAACAAGCAAGCAGGAGCTTTTGATAGAGGCTACTGAAAACATTGATGGAAGTTATTGGTAATAAGACATTTTTATAGACTTCCATATTCTGCCCTCTTGTATAGATTTGTGAAAATGAACAGTGATAGACATTTTGCCTGAAAACAGAATTTGAAAATAATTTCTAGAAATGGTAAACACAGCTATCTGTATGGCTTTGTAAAAATGAACAACCATATTCTGGCCAATTGTATAGATTTGTAAATATGAACAACCATATTCTGGCCAATTGTATAGATTTGTAAAAATGAACATGAACAGATAATTTTATTTTTTTTACATTTTTTTAATGAAAAATAACTATTTTAAACAACATCAACTGTGAACTGATTTGGGCGTGTGTGTGTTAAAGAGACAGACAGGGAGGGACAAAGAGAGAGAGAGGCTACATTACTTGTACTGAAACTGTTCTCTTCTCTCTTTCAATGCAGCAAAGCGGTCAATGACTTTCTCATTGAAATCAGGCATGCTGAGGACTAGTTCCCTCTCCATGGAAAGCATGGCCAGTGCATTCAGACGTTCCTGGCCCATTGAATTTCGCAGGAATGTCTTAACTCGTGTCAAAGTTGAGAAACATCTCTCAGCTTCAGCTGTTGTCATGGGAGTAGTTATGAGGATGTTCAACAGAGTCACAGTCTCAGAGAACGTCTCCTGGAGGTTGTAGCTCATGAGAACCTGGTACAGTGCCAGTGCACCACAGTTTGACTTTCTCGTCGTCGGCAAAAAGACCGTTCAGTCTCTCCAAAAGCACACTGGCGATTGAGACTGAGGTTGATTCCGAGATGGGAAGGAACTCAAAAAGCGCTCCTGCACTTTGTGGTTGCTATCTATGTACCTCAGCACAAGCACCAGCTGTGTCTGTGTAGAAACGTCCGTGGTCTCGTCAGCTTGGATAGCTACGAAGTTCGTCGACTTCACCTCCTCCACAATATGTTCCCTCATGACCGCTAGCATACACTCCAGTAGCTCGTTTTGAATGGTCTTTGATGTGAACTTCTTTTAAAGAGACAATCGAGTTGCACTGAACGCTAGCCATCTTTGATAGTAGTACGTGAATTGATTGACGCTGCTACCCGCTCTTTTCTTAGTTACGTTCATGGTTATGTTACGATGACGAAAGCGCGTAAGTGCAAGCCCTCAGAAACCCATAGAGATTGTATTGAAAGCTCTGATATTTGAAAAAAATAGATTTAACATGAGAGTCTATGAGATACTTCTGGGGCGATTTTCAACCTGACTGAAATCGCCCAAAAAACGGGCGGGGCCATTTGAAGCACGACTTTAGCCTGATTGGACATTTAGTGGCAGATCAGACGTCTAGATTAGAACACTGATAACTACTGTTGCCGTGATATAATTGATTAGGAAAAAAATCCCTTCCTTTTCCCCGTTTGGCAGTGCGTCGCCCATATCGTCCTAATGAACACACCGCCCCTGGTCTCCACACTCCACTCTCTTTCACAAACATAGACTCTGACCTGTCCAATGAGACAAACTGATTAAAGAATCCCACAGTACCCAAACACTCTCTCTCTCTCTCTCTCTCTCTCTCTCTCTCTCTCTCTCTACAGTCTCCACACTCCACTCTCTTTCACAAACATAGACTCTGACCTGTCCAATGAGACAAACTGATTAAAGAATCCCACAGTACCCAAACACTCTCTCTCTCTCTCTCTCTTTCTCTCTTTTCTCTCTCTCTCTCTCTCTCTCTCTCTCTCTCTCTCTCTCTTTCTCTCTTTTATCTCTCTCTCTCTCTCTCTCTCTCTCTCTCTCTCTCTCTCTCTCTCTCTCTCACTTTCTCTCTCTCTCTCTCTCTCTCTCTCTCTCTCTCTCTCTCTCTCTCTCTCTCTCTCTCTCTCTCTCTCTCTCTCTCTCTCTCTCTCTCTCTCTCTCTCTCTCTCTCTCTCTCTCTCTCTCTCTCTCTCTCTCTCTCTCTCTCTCTCTCTCTCTCTGTCTCCCCCTCTACAGTCTCCACACTCCACTCTCTTTCACAAACATAGACTCTGACCTGTCCAATGAGACAAACTGATTAAAGAATCCCACAGTACCCAAACACTCTCTCTCTCTCTTGCTCTCTCTCTCTCTCTCTTTCTCTCTTTCTCTCTCTCTCTCTCTCTCTCTCTCTCTCTCTCTCTCTCTCTCTCTCTCTCTCTCTCTCTCTCTCTCTCTCTCTCTCTCTCTCTCTCTCTCTCTCTCTCTCTCTCTCTCTCTGTCTCCCCCTCTACAGTCTCCACACTCCACTCTCTTTCACAAACATAGACTCTGACCTGTCCAATGAGACAAACTGATTAAAGAATCCCACAGTACCCAAACACTCTCTCTCTCTCTCTCTCTCTCTCTCTCTCTCTCTCTCTCTCTCTCTCTTCTCTCTCTCTCTCTCTCTCTCTCTCTCTCTCTCTCTCTCTCTCTCTCTCTCTCTCTCTCTCTCTTTCTTCCAGGCTGTTAGGTTAATGGACTATGGAAACCTACTGAGAATCTGCCATACAGAGAGAGCTACAAATTAACATGACTAAACTATTTTAGTAAAAGGAAATTGCATTAAACCGTGTTAAACACATTTCCATGTATGTTGTTCTCTCTCTCTCTGTTTGCAGGACTAGAAATAGGGTTTAAATCAGGTCAATACAGCCAGAGAATGAATGATATATCCTCAAACCGTAGACTCATGTCCGTCCACATGCTGGCTCAAACCTAACCCTAACCCTAACCCAAACCTGTCCCTAACCCTGTCCCAAACCTGCTGTACCTCATTATAGATCCATCTGTGGTTGGTTCAGCTAGATATGTATTCTGTACCTCATTATAGATCCATCGGTGGTTGGTTCAGCTAGATATGTATTCTGTACCTCATTATAGGTCCATCTGTGGTTGGTTCAACTAGATATGTATTCTGTACCTCATTATAGATCCATCTGTGGTTGGTTCAACTAGATATGTATTCTGTACCTCATTATAGATCCATCTGTGGTTGGTTCAGCTAGATATGTATTCTGTACCTCATTATAGATCCATCTGTGGTTGGTTCAACTAGATATGTATTCTGTACCTCATTATAGATCCATCTGTGGTTGGTTCAGCTAGATATCTATTCTGTACCTCATTATAGATCCATCTGTGGTTGGTTCAACTAGATATGTATTCTGTATCTCATTATAGATCCATCTGTGGTTGATTCAGCTAGATATGTATTCTGTACCTCATTATAGATCCATCTGTCAGCATCGTAAACAATGTCACGTCTAGAGTGTAACACACACACACACACACACAAATCTGTAGGAATGTCACACACACACACTTTATGGAACCACGACTGTCTCACAAAAGTTCCTCTGCATTACAGCCCCCCCTTGTGGTCAGGATCAGTACTGCAGATGTGTCAATCAGGACAGTTTGGAGTGAACGAATGAATTATTATTTCAAGGGTTTTTATTTATATATTTTTAAAAAATGTTTTTTTGCTGCAAAATTGTATTTGTACAGAAAGGGCACACGTACAAGACACACGTAACTAGTATTGTTAAAATAATTTAATATCACAACGCTAACAACCAGGCTATACAGTAGAAGAACAGCAGAGACAAAACACCATTTTCATTTCAGAATCCTAGTAGCCAATACAGTAGTTGCTATTTGGCGTATCACAAAGATTTAAAACAGTAATGCTCATTCGTTCATTAACACAATTATAATTTGTTGGATCCTAAACATATCCCCATTTTCCTTCATCAAGAAAACTGTTGTTGTTTATGAATTAACTTTGTCTGAAGGAGATGACTAGCCTGATGGCCAGTCTGTTCTTGCTTTCTTGCCAACTCTTTATGGAATTGTCATGTTTGACTTGACAATGACAAGATAGGAGTTGACACTACTCTATAGTAAAGCAAAATAAACATTTAAAAGGTTTTTAAAATGTTGGCTTTTTTCCTAAACGCTGATATCACAGCTTTATCTCTTTGGCACAGAGGAGAAAGTATGAAAACAACAAGCGCTCTAACAATGAACTGAGCTCAACAAAGCAACTCAACCCCACTATGTACTAAAGGTGCTTTAACAATGAACTGAGCTCAACAAAATAACTCAACCCCACTATGCACTAAAGGTGCTTTAACAATGAACTGAGCTCAACAAAGCAACTCAACCCCACTATGTACTAAAGGTGCTTTAACAATGAACTGAGCTCAACAAAAGAACTCAACCCCACTATGTACTAAAGGTGCTTTAACAATGAACTGAGCTCAACAAAGCAACTCAACCCCACTATGTACTAAAGAAGCTTTAACAATGAACTGAGCTCAACAAAGCAACTCAACCCCACTATGTACTAAAGGTGCTTTAACAATGATCTGAGCTCAACAAAGCAACTCAACCCCACTATGTACTAAAGGTGCTTTAACAATGAACTGAGCTCAACAAAGCAACTCAACCCCACTATGTACTAAAGGTGCTTTAACAATGAACTGAGCTCAACAAAGCAACTCAACCCCACTATGTACTAAAGGTGCTCTAACAATGAACTGAGCTCGACAAAGCAACTCAACCCCACTATGTACTAAAGGTGCTTTAACAATGAACTGAGCTCAACAAAGCAACTCAACCCCACTATGTACTAAAGGTGCTTTAACAATGAACTGAGCTCAACAAAGCAACTCAACCCCACTATGTACTAAAGGTGCTTTAACAATGAACTGAGCTCAACAAAGCAACTCAACCCCACTATGTACTAAAGGTGCTTTAACAATGAACTGAGCTCAACAAAGCAACTCAACCCCACTATGTACTAAAGGTGCTTTAACAATGAACTGAGCTCAACAAAGCAACTCAACCCCACTATGTACTAAAGGTGCTCTAACAATGAACGGAGCTCAACAAAGCAACTCAACCCCACTATGTACTAAAGGTGCTTTAACAATGAACTGAGCTCAACAAAGCAACTCAAGCCCACTATGTACTAAAGGTGCTTTAACAATGAACTGAGCTCAACAAAGCAACTCAACCCCACTATGTACTAAAGGTGCTCTAACAATGAACTGAGCTCAACAAAGCAACTCAACCCCCACTATGTACTAAAGGTGCTTTAACAATGAACTGAGCTCAACAAAGCAACTCAACCCCACTATGTACTAAAGGTGCTCTAACAATGAACTGAGCTCAACAAAGCAACTCAACCCCACTATGTACTAAAGGTGCTTTAACAATGAACTGAGCTCAACAAAGCAACTCAACCCCACTATGTACTAAAGGTGCTCTAACAATGAACTGAGCTCAACAAAGCAACTCAACCCCACTATGTACTAAAGGTGCTTTAACAATTAACTGAGCTCAACAAAGCAACTCAACCCCACTATGTACTAAAGGTGCTTTAACAATGAACTGAGCTCAACAAAGCAACTCAACCCCACTATGTACTAAAGGTGCTTTAACAATGAACTGAGCTCAACAAAGCAACTCAACCCCACTATGTACTAAAGGTGCTCTAACAATGAACTGAGCTCAACAAAGCAACTCAACCCCACTATGTACTAAAGGTGCTTTAACAATGAACTGAGCTCAACAAAGCAACTCAACCCCCACTATGTACTAAAGGTGCTCTAACAATGAACTGAGCTCAACAAAGCAACTCAACCCCACTATGTACTAAAGGTGCTCTAACAATGAACTGAGCTCGACAAAGCAACTCAACCCCACTATGTACTAAAGGTGCTTTAACAATGAACTGAGCTCAACAAAGCAACTCAACCCCACTATGTACTAAAGGTGCTTTAACAATGAACTGAGCTCAACAAAGCAACTCAACCCCACTATGTACTAAAGGTGCTTTAACAATGAACTGAGCTCAACAAAGCAACTCAACCCCACTATGTACTAAAGGTGCTTTAACAATGAACTGAGCTCAACAAAGCAACTCAACCCCACTATGTACTAAAGGTGCTTTAACAATGAACTGAGCTCAACAAAGCAACTCAACCCCACTATGTACTAAAGGTGCTCTAACAATGAACGGAGCTCAACAAAGCAACTCAACCCCACTATGTACTAAAGGTGCTTTAACAATGAACTGAGCTCAACAAAGCAACTCAAGCCCACTATGTACTAAAGGTGCTTTAACAATGAACTGAGCTCAACAAAGCAACTCAACCCCACTATGTACTAAAGGTGCTTTAACAATGAACTGAGCTCAACAAAGCAACTCAACCCCCACTATGTACTAAAGGTGCTCTAACAATGAACTGAGCTCAACAAAGCAACTCAACCCCACTATGTACTAAAGGTGCTTTAACAATGAACTGAGCTCAACAAAGCAACTCAACCCCACTATGTACTAAAGGTGCTCTAACAATGAACTGAGCTCAACAAAGCAACTCAACCCCACTATGTACTAAAGGTGCTTTAACAATTAACTGAGCTCAACAAAGCAACTCAACCCCACTATGTACTAAAGGTGCTTTAACAATGAACTGAGCTCAACAAATCAACTCAACCCCACTATGTACTAAAGGTGCTTTAACAATGAACTGAGCTCAACAAAGCAACTCAACCCCACTATGTACTAAAGGTGCTTTAACAATGAACTGAGCTCAACAAAGCAACTCAACCCCACTATGTACTAAAGGTGCTTTAACAATGAACTGAGCTCAACAAAGCAACTCAACCCCACTATGTACTAAAGGTGCTCTAACAATGAACTGAGCTCAACAAAGCAACTCAACCCCACTATGTACTAAAGGTGCTTTAACAATGAACTGAGCTCAACAAAGCAACTCAAGCCCACTATGTACTAAAGGTGCTTTAACAATGAACTGAGCTCAACAAAGCAACTCAACCCCACTATGTACTAAAGGTGCTCTAACAATGAACTGAGCTCAACAAAGCAACTCAACCCCACTATGTACTAAAGGTGCTTTAACAATGAACTGAGCTCAACAAAGCAACTCCAACCCCACTATGTACTAAAGGTGCTCTAACAATGAACTGAGCTCAACAAAGCAACTCAACCCCACTATGTACTAAAGGTGCTCTAACAATGAACTGAGCTCAACAAAGCAACTCAACCCCACTATGTACTAAAGGTGCTTTAACAATGAACTGAGCTCAACAAAGCAACTCAACCCCACTATGTACTAAAGGTGCTCTAACAATGAACTGAGCTCAACAAAGCAACTCAACCCCACTATGTACTAAAGGTGCTTTAACAATGAACTGAGCTCAACAAAGCAACTCAACCCCACTATGTACTAAAGGTGCTTTAACAATGAACTGAGCTCAACAAAGCAACTCAACCCCACTATGTACTAAAGGTGCTTTAACAATGAACTGAGCTCAACAAAGCAACTCAACCCCACTATGTACTAAAGGTGCTCTAACAGTGAACTGAGCTCAACAAAGCAACTCAACCCCACTATGTACTAAAGGTGCTTTAACAATGAACTGAGCTCAACAAAGCAACTCAACCCCACTATGTACTAAAGGTGCTTTAACAATGAACTGAGCTCAACAAAGCAACTCAACCCCACTATGTACTAAAGGTATGTAGAACTGTAATGAACATTAAACAG